>NC_053027.1:419054933-419077433 GCF_003073215.2 Triticum urartu | reverse complement strand
ATATTTTTAAACATTGAGTAGATTTTTTTCTAACATTTTGTAGAGTGGCACGACATTCGATGCACCTAAGCATCTTAAAAAGTGGAGTGCACTCTAGAGATATTTACATGCTCCCATTTAGTGGAGTGCACTCTAAACATATTATCTATTTATTTTTCTCTAGCCTTTCCTAGCCATGCAACCAAGCCACATAAGCTAGTCATTCATGCAATCCATAAATTGCAATATACTCCAGCATGCAATGCTGCCACATAATCTATTTATGCATGTTAGTCATAGGTTGTTTTTTGCATTAGTCTTGATCCTTCATAGTTTGGTAGAGGTATGATTAATCTAAATATTAATGTTCCATAAAACTAAACTCCAAATGTCAGCCGGAGCCGAGGTAGAGGACGTATGATGCGGGCGGTGTAGGCGTCTTCGTAAGAGGAGGAGAGCTTGAAGGATAATCTTGCATGTCCGCCGCCACCTGCATATCGGCGCAGGACTCCTCGAGTGTCCACTGGAGCTCACGCTCCTCTAGGGAGCGGTGGAGTCACGTGATATAAAGCCTAGCCAATGCGCGTTGACCGGGGGGCGAAACGGCAGTGTGGTATGCAAAGGGGAAGGGACATGCTTCATGTATGCATTCCACTTTCTCATTTTGAACTTGCGAACATGACATGCGTGCTGCACGAGTAGTTTTGAATTTATAAGTTCGGTCTGAGTTTTTGAATTTAGGAGTAGTTCGTAGGTCGGGTCAAGCATCGAATGTAAATTACTAAGTTGATGGAAAAGGTGAGCACAACTTATAAATTGATGGGTGGAGTACTAGTTACAGTGATGCATATAATTGCCTCCAAATGTGAGCAAAGGGATTGCACATGTCTTTATTGACTGGAACCAAAATGCAATAACATAATAAGAATTAAGGCCACGATAATGCGATCGTAGTGGTGGTGAGGAGGCAAGAAGAAAGATGCATCCATCAACGTACGACCTCCTCCTCCTTGACTCAGTGCTTCCGGCCACTGACCGACGGCTTTGGAGTAGCGGCTTTTGTGGCGAGGTCAAGGTGCTTCTCTGTCCAAGGCTTCCAGCCGGTTGATGAGGGCCAACATCATAGCGTCCTCACTGGCCTTGTAGATACCTATGTACACAACTTCCTCGTACACATGGATGTGTAGGTCGACGAATTCTTGCAGGGTGAGGCGCCTTGCGGCGAGCGTGACCTCCAGGTGGACATTCTTTGTTGCGTCGGCGGGCAGTCGCATGGCCACCAGTGCTTAAAAAAGAGGATTAGGGTGGCAGGCAATGAGGAGCCTAGACGCGCGGGCTAGAGGAGTACGACGATGTCGTCCGCGAGCTTCTTGACGATGGTGAACTTATTGATGGTGGCAACGCTCATCTTGTCCAACTGAGAGTCGTAGCTGGCGTCGACGATGGTCTTGAACCAACCGGTCACCAACACGCTCTGGAGATGATCCTCGGTGCCATGCCGCAGGGTGGCGTCGTGGACCATCTAGCACAGCCGCTCGCATGCATCGCCGCCATGGTTCTGGAGTGAGCACTTTTGCGCTTAGTGTAGGTTCTTAGGTGCGTACGATGTGGTAGATGAATTGGAATGGAGGGACACCTTTATATGAGTGCAAACTGCATTGCATTCACATCGTCCTACCTCTTTTCCCCGTCATCCTCCCATTACTTTCCCCAGCATGCTAATTGAAGGAGGATGCATCATTGACCGTTCAACATTTCGGGAGACTCTATCCTCTCCCTCATCTGCATTAAAGCTGTATCGGGAACTATCCTGGTTTACTCAATATATTTTTACTGTCATGGTTTGCTAGTAGCTGTCAAATCAAATAGTACAACACCGCCCGCTACACGCCCTGCTGAACACTCCTCCTCGCCTCCATCAAACACCTCCGTTAAACTCGCATGCAAATAGAGAAACCTACTCTGGCCACACGTCCATTCATGAGCTGGCCCGGATTAAATGCAACACCGGCCGAGCTCCTCCTGTCTGCCCTCAGTTTAAACGAGGACAGACGCCTGCCAAGCTCCTACCGTCCGCCGTCTATTTAAACGAGGCCAGACGGCGGGCAAGAATCGCACCCCTCCGCCGCTCCCCCATCTCCTCCTTCACCATTTTCTCCACTCTTCCGATGGCTTCTGAGGAGCCGTTCTCCATCATCCTACCCAGCTGGGTGGCCCGTCGAGTCCTCCGGATACGAGCGAGGGCGCTTGGTGCTTCACCTACCTCACCTAGCTGGCCGGAGCCCGTTGCCACCCCAAGCCGGCGTGTGGTTCAACAACTCGCCGCTCCAGTTCAGCTCGATGAGGAGTGGCGAGTTGCTCCACACCGCCACGGGCGTCATCGCTGCCGTATCGTACCGCGCCACCAGTTTGTGCAGCCAAGCCTCCCGTGTCCGCGGTGGACGTGCCTCTTGTGTCTGCAATGGCCGTGCCTCCCATGTATGCGGCGGCGCCTCCCGTTCCTGTGGCAGCGCCATGCAGGCAGAGACAGAAGCTGGGTGCCCGGAGAGCGACGAGTCAGTGGCCAGCTTCTCCGTGTCCACCGCCATCATCGAGGAGAAGTAGAACACGGCAGGCCGCCACCGCTAGGGTCCCATGAAGGCCACCGCCGAGGCGACGACTGCGTATACATGCGGTGTCTTGGCTGCTTCGTCTCTTGTGAGGACCTTTGTCGACCCCGCAAGTGTTTGCCAGACATGAGGAAGACAAAGGGATCCGCGGGTGGCCATTTAGATTAGGTATTAATTATACCACGAGAGCCGGATTAGCACCTCTTAGTTCATGTAAACGTAATATAATCCGTCATGTTTATATGAAGATCCAGCTTTTTATACGAAATCCTTCATGCTTATATGAAATCAGTTCGTGTTTGCATGAATTTCCTCTGGTTGGTTAGAGTTGTGAAAATATATGCCGCTGGCGTTGGATGTCATCCTCCGCGGAAGGAAGCGGGAGGAAATTTGCCAGTTGCATTTGAAGATGCTCTTATGCTGGAAATAATAGAGTCACATCCAATCCATTTGAGCTAATTGCGTGTACGATCCTCCCTCTATAAAAAGTTAATTGCATGTACAGTGTACATGACTTGCAGGGTGGTAACAGATTCGTACAGAAAGTTAAAAAGAAACAAATCCATCCTTAATCTTGTATTCTAAGTACTGTGTGGGTTTCACTGTCAGTTCAGTAGCGGAAAAAGTATAATCTAAAGTTTAAGACAGAATTCGAACTCAGGTCATCGCGTTTCAAGCATCCAGCACAAACCAGTCCACCAGATGTTCATTAGGGACGATGCAAGAGATATATATCTACTCTTATAAAAAAACAGAGTTGGTGATGATGATGTGCCTGCCATCCTGCAATATAGGCCGTCCGATTTATATCTGACGGATAGGAAGGAAACTATGTCAATTTTGCAAAAAGATACCCACACCCCTCTCCACATTTGCAGATATGGCCTTCCCTCGTTCATCATTTTCTCCGACAAGATAAACTACTCATACAAATGCATCTTGATGTTCCGTGCAATGCACGGGCATCTTGCTAGTTTCTTTTTAAATAGTTACTACAATAATTGGGTTGAAATGATATATTTTATGTCAGCCCCAAATGATCTCAAATTCAGTAGTAGTAACAAAGAAAAGGTTGCCTTGTTAATTAAAAGAAAATAAGCTGTAAACTATCACATGGGGCTGGTATAAACAAGGCACACTGGGTTCAGCGTCATCGCCACTACAGCTGTGCGCACGCGAGAAATCTACATATCGAGGGGGGCTACGAAGAGAAAGACGCATCGAGTGTCTGTGAGCGAGGGATAGAGACACAACTAGCGAGTGTGTGTGTTTGTGTTTGTTTGAGAGAGAAGCCAATTGATAGATTAAGATCAATATCGAGAGGTGTCACCCTTTTGCTGTCATTGTTGGGGGGGTGGGGAGGGGGGAGGGAGAGAAAGACGTATCGAGAGTGTGCGCGCGGTAGGCAGAAATGCACAACTAGTAAGTGTGTGTGTGCGTGTGTGTGTTTGAGAGAGAAGCCAGTAGATAAATTAGTATCAAGATCGAGGTGTCACCCTACTCCTTCGGTGTCGGGAAGTGTGTGTGTGTGTGTGTGTGTTTGAGAGAGAAGCCAGTAGATAGATTAGTATCAAGATCGAGGTGTCACCCTACTCCTTCGGTGTCAGGAAGTGTCTGTGTGGGAGTGCCAGTGACACTTAGATATAGGGAGAAGGAGTTTGTGTGATACAAATCTATATTAAGGGATAGGTAGATAGCATGTGTGCGAGGCATACTTAAAGTATCATAGAGATAAACAAGCGGTGTGCATGCAAGTGCCGGAAAAAAACAAAGAGAGAAACAATGTCTCTGTGTGTGTGTGTGTGTGCGCGCGCGCGCACGTGCGTGAGGGAAATATCAAAACAAAAGGTGCTCTGCTGGAATCCCATTGTGTGTATTAATATGGTTCCAGGACTCGAGTTAACCTTACACATATGTGTGCAAGATATAGTTATACTTTGAGACATTAGTGGCGGTGGGTGGGCGGAATTAAAGGGATGGGCGTGTTCGACAAAGAGAGAGATAGTGTGTTTTTGTGTGAGAGACTCATAGGACGAGGTAGAAAGACGAATTCTAACCTTGACAGAGGGAGAGAAATACACGAAGTGCGCCTGTGTGATTCTGATGCCCACGGAGAAATGAGATATGTATGCGTGTGAGAGAGATTGCACAATTCATTCATGTATCACTATCTAGCGATCATGGATGTGCATCGCTTGAACATAATCAATATCTAGTTCGTATCATGGCCAAAGATACAATATCGATTCAACGCTATAAAGATTGGACACTCACATATCACATTTTTTTCTCCAAATAGCCATTTTCAATTGTGCATGCCAAAGTTATAGTGATGTTTCTTCAAACAACCACTGTAGTTATCATGTAGATGCACCATTGTTAGTTTTGCATTCAAATTCATTAGTCTTGGATGATCTAAGGTTCTATTATGAAGTAATATATGTAATATTCATATATGAATTCAACGGGTACGCAATTTATAAAATGGAGGCCATGTAATCATATGAAGTAACACTTTTAAGTATCAGACTACAATATCCATTTCTTTTGTGCATGTATATTATCCATTTGTCACTGTGCAACATAATTAAAATTAACACGTCAATGCATTATGTTTAAAATAAATAACCAATGGCACTAAATTATATATTTACACAAGAAATACACAGGCTGAGCATTTGATCTGTTTTTTGTGAACACGCCTACACCCGTACGATTGGCCGCGCCCGTGTGAACGTCCAAGTTATTGGTGCATCACCCCGATATATTGTTTTTTTGTATGGTGGACTTCATACCAGTTATTAACTGCCGACGTGTGCCCCATGTACACAGTCTTGCATGACCTTCTCGCTAGCACTGTAAAAAATTAGTTGAAACCGGATACGAACGATCCCGCGGGCGGCAAAATCTCCTGCCTCCTTCTAAAATTTCCGCCACCTGGTTTTTAGCATGCGAAATTCTCCTTTTGTCCTTGGTGCATGGAGAACAATAGTTACAATACGACCCTCATTTACATAATAGGTCGGGGTTGTTTTGTTAACTTCCGGTTCCCCCCACCACATGGCACCCCCATTTCCTCTCCCCCTCCCACAAAAAAGACTACTCCACAGCACGAGAGCATCTTACATCACGTCGTCCGTACTTCATCGGCCTTTAACCCCCCTCTCAAAATCCTAGACAGCTCATCCACGAGTGTACTAGAGCCCATTCAATGCCAGCGTCGTCCACCTCGCCGGATCTGCTTCAGCGGCCACATCTACCCCTCCCACCTCCCCTAGAAACAAGTAGACTTCTCATCCACCAATGTAGCACAACCCATTCAGTGTCGGCCTTATCCACGGCATCAGATTTGCTTTGCTGGCACTCTCGTCAATCGCAGCGCATCCACAGCGGCTCCTTCGTACTCCCCACTGGAGACGCTTCGTCCACACCCCCGGAGCCGCCCCACCGCCGCCCCCTCTGATCCTCTTCGCCGACTCCTTCCTCAACCCTACCAGAGCCGTTTCGCCGACACCATCCTCAACCCTAGAGGAGTAGCTTCGCCTATACCATTCCCATCCCTACCGGGGCCGCTTTGCCAACGCCCAAGTCCATGCCCTCAGATCCGCTTCGTTGCACCCTCGTCCAACCTACCGAAGCAGCTTCTGCCGCCCCGTCCACGGCCGCAGATCCGCATCGTCGACACCATCCTGAACCCAACCACCGGAGCAGCTTCACCGATGCCCTCGTCCACTGCCTCAGATCCACTTCGCCCACACCGTAGTCCACCCTACCGGAGCCGCTCCACAAACACCCTACTCCACGGTTCTAGATCTCCTTACTAGACCCCGACAGTCAGTGCAGTGTCATCGCCCTTAACGTTTCTAACCTGATTCCCACCGTTTGGCAAGATGCCAAGCACCCATCGTGGCCTAGGTACTTGTCACCTTTAAACCCGTCCAGCATCACCTGCCCAATGTACTTCAAATATACTAACAGGTCGCTGTTACATGTTATGCAACTGGCAAGAACTACAAGGATGATGTTTCTTTTGATATCTAACAACTTGGCGAACGAAGATCCTAGACAGAGGCATTGCTATGATCTTGTAAGTGCGTCTCTCTCTTGTATTGTTGTGTGCCTGCTAGCGTGCTTTGCTAGGATTTTTGATCACTAATCCCTTTGTGCAGAAAATGATTTCCACTACTGGCTGCTAAATTAGAGATGTAGATGTCATACATGATACTCCCTCCGTTCCTAAATACAAGTCTTTCTAGGGATTCCACTATAGACTACATACAGAGAAAAATGAGTGAATCTACACTCTAAAATGCATATATATACATCTGTATGTGGTCCATAGTGGAATCTCTACAAAGATATATATTTAGGAACAAAGGTAGTACATTACACAAAATCATAGGTGGCATGTAGGAATTCCAGTGCACTACATTAGGCTCCCTTAGAGTGCCTGCTAGTCCAGTACACAGAGTCATGGCTAGTTTATGCTATGCACAAAATCATTAATTGGTGGTTTATATATGCGCAAGGGATATGCAATGTATTACCGCATAGAGATATCTCAAATTAGCCGTGTCAACTTGCAGATGGGGTGCCACAATGAAAAAGTACAAGATTTATTAGTACAAGATGTATGTGGCAATTTCATGGAACGTCGCAAAAAAGGAGAGGCAGTGGTCAGCCTATGCAGTGTGCTATGGTAGGTCACTCCATTGCAATCATCATGACATGTTATTTGTATGTCAGTGTTGTTGGCCAGGGTTCTTAGGGACAGTTATTTTGAGTTATCCTAAGAAAATAAGCCCCCTTGAATATAAACTCCAGATAATAAGCCAACCAGTTCTTTTCATTGCCTGCCTTTTCAGCTTATCTGTGGTGTGATCAGTGAAAAGTCTAGTTTGCATTATATTTTGTCATTTTGCTGCCCATATGAAAATTAATTTGACTTGCAAACATCACAAAATGAACCCAGTGCAGTAATTAATATGATAGGAAAATAAACCATCAATATTTGTTCAAAATGCAAATACAAAGATAACATCTACCTCGCACAATCTACTTTGGTCAATGTCTTCCATAGAGAGCCCATTGCCTAATTTAAATGAAGAACATATTGCCTAAATTTGAATAAAGAACCATTATTTATCGAAATTTGATGGTCCAAGTGGCTGGTTATTATCATATAGCAGCACCACCTAAAAGCATCATATAGTAGCAGCATCAGCAGCTCCAAACAACTCCTCATACAGCAGGAGCAGCAACAACAACTAGGAATTCATCATATATCAGCAGCAGCTCATAGCAATTCATCATATATCAGCAGTAGGAGCAGCTCATAGCAATTCATCATATAGTAGCAGCAGGAGCAGCTCATAGCAATGCATCATATAGCAGTAGCATCTCACAGTAATTCATCGTATAGCGGAACAGAATGAAAATTTGGCAAAATATCAGAGGAGATCCTCGCCTTGTTGGATGAGCTCATCCTTCAAAAGCACCTCAAGGCCACAACCTGGGAGGAGGGGAGGGGGAATGAGGTGCATTCCTCCAGAGTGGGGCATCGACCATAGTTTTGCGGCGACTGCCGAAGTAGTGCGTTGGACAGACCATAGCGGAGCAGCTTCTGGAGACCATGAGAGTAAGGGGCGGCGCCAGATGGAGGAGCATCCAGGGAGATTGGGCCCTACCCGACGGCTATGTAGCCTAGCTGGACAGAGCATCGTCGAGGAGCAGGCCATATGGGACCTGTGGCAGTGGCTTGCTGGAGGAACCCTAGCGCTGCAGGCAGGGGATTGAGGTAGAGGGAAAGGGGAGAGGAGATGCAAGTGGGTAGGGCAATGAACGCTTGCGTGTTTGTTTTTTACTTGAGGGTCATGTGTGACACGGGCGTGAGCAGTGGCATTTTGAGTGTAATATAGATAGACAATAGAGTCATTTCGTTATTCCCCTTGCCATCAATTTTTAGTGAGCTTCTACTCAAAGCACCCCAAGCGAAATAAGTTAAGCCCAAGCCCATAACTCAAAAATGAGTTCTTTACATCTTTTATGGCTTATTTTGACAATAAGCTCTGAAAAGGCGGAATAGAACTGGCCCTGAACCTGCAATTCAATTGTGTGTGCAATGAAGAATCACTCATGCGTGCTATAGTGTACATTTAGGCATCATACATGGCATAACCTAATGCACGTGCATTTCATTATAGAATCTGAAATATGCAATGTTTATGTTAGTTCATACGTTGCACATGATGTTTAAATCCCCCTTAAATTTGGTCAGTCAAGTGATGGTCTTTAAGCCTCCTTCTATGCTTCTTTTCTTGATATGTAATTCAGTGTTGTGCAAGATTTGCTCACACATTTATTCAATTGCTTATTTGTATCAGCCAGCGATACTAGGACTATTTGTTTGATTACTTCCTGTTCTTGACCTAACAGAGCTTGTCAACAATTTAAACACTAAGGGCTACTGTAGTGGGGGCCTATATAACTCATAGGTGACATAAAGGTTTGGCTGTACACTAAACTAGGCTCTCCAAGAGTACCTGGAGGTCTAGTTCGAAGGTATGCCTAGTTTGTACAGAGCGCACACATAGTGAATGGTCATTTCATTGTGTGCAAGAGATGTGGCATGTTTCATTATGAGGTGTTGTGTTGTTATAAACTCATCCTATGGTGTTATTCATAGACTGGATAGTATGCATATTTATCTTTCAAGGAGACAGTAACTAGTGTGTGTCACCTTGTAGAGGGGGTGCAATGAAGATTGAGGATTTCCAAGTACAATATGTTAGGAAGGAGCCTTGTGAGAAAAGGAGGAGCGGCGCTGAGTGATGTCTACTACACAACCTTCTTCTTGTAGACATTGTTGGGCCTCCAAGTGCAGAGGTTTGTAGGACAGTAGCAAATTTCCCTCAAGTGGATGACCTAAGGTTTATCAATCCGTGGGAGGCGTAGGATGAAGTTGGTCTCTCTCAAACAACCCTACAACCAAATAACAAAGAGTCTCTTGTGTCCCCAACACTCCCAATACAATGGTAAACTGTATAGGTGCACTAGTTCGGCTAAGAGATGGTGATACAAGTGCAATATAGATGGTAGATATAGGTTTTTGTAATCTGAAAATATAAAAACAGCAAGGTAACTAATGATAAAAGTGAGCGTAAACGGTATTGCAATGCGTTGAAACAAGGCCTAGGGTTCATACTTTCACTAGTGCAAGTTCTCTCAACAATAATAACATAATTGGATCATATAACAATCCCTCAACATGCAACAAAGAGTCACTCTAAAGTCACTAATAGCGGAGAACAAATGAAGAGATTATTGTAGGGTACGAAACCACCTCAAAGTTATCCTTTCTGATCGATCTATTCAAGAGTCCATAGTAAAATAACATGAAGGTATTCTTTCCGTTCGATCTATCCTAGAGTTTGTACTAGAATAACACCTTAAGACACAAATCAACCAAAACCCTAATGTCACCTAGATACTCCAATGTCACCTCAAGTATCCCGGGGTATGATTATACGATATGCATCACACAATCTCAGATTCATCTATTCAACCAACACAAAGAACTTCAAAGAGTGCCCCAAAGTTTCTACCAGAGAGTCAAGATGAAAACCTGTGCCAACCCCTATGCATAAGTTCAGAAGGTCACAGAACTCGCAAGTTGATCACCAAAACATACATCAAGTGGATCACGTGAATATCCCATTGTCACCACAGATAAGCACATGCAAGACATACATCAAGTGTTCTCAAATCCTTAAAGACTCAATCCGATAAGATAACGTCAAAGCGAAAACTCAATCCATTACAAGAGAGTAGAGGGGGAGAAACATCATAAGATGCAACTATAATAGCAAATCTCGCTATACATCAAGATCATGCCGAATCAAGAGCACGAGAGAGAGAGAGATCAAACACATAGCTACTGGTACATACTCTCAGCGCCGGGATGGTGAACTACCCCCTTCTCGTCATGGAGAGCGCCGGGATGGTGAAGATGGCCACCGGTGATGGATTCCCCCCTCCGGTAGGGTGCCGGAATGGGTCTAGATTGGTTTTCGGTGGCTACGGAGGCTTGCGGCGGCGGAACTCCCGATCTAGGTTATTTTCTGGAGGTTTGGGTATTTATAGGAATTTTTGGCGTCGGCCTCACATCAGGGGGGTCTCCGAGTCGTCCACAAGATAGGGGGCGCGCCCAGGGGGGTAGGGCACGCCCCCACCCTCGTGGACGGCTCGGGACTCTTCTGGCCCAACTCTTTTACTTCGGGGGCTTCTTTTGGTCCATAAAATATCATCAAAAATTGGCACGTCAATTGGACTCCGTTTGGTATTCCTTTTCTGTAAAACTCAAAAACAAGAGAAAAACAGAAACTGGCACTGGGCTCTAGGTTAATAAGTTAGTCCCAAAAATAATATAAAAGTGCATATTAAAGCCCATTAAACATCCAAAATATATAATATAATAGCATGGAACAAAAAAATTTATAGATATGTTGGAGACGTATCAGCATCCCCAAGCTTAATTCGTGCTCGTCCTCGATTAGGTAAATGATAAAAAATAGAATTTTTGAAGTGGAATGCTACCTAACATAATTTTCAATGTAATTTTCTTTATTGTGGCATGAATGTTCAGATTAGAAAGATTCAAGACAAAAGTTTAATATTGACATAAAAATAATAATACTTCAAGCATACTAACCAAGCAATTATGTCTTCTCAAAATAACATAGCCAAAGAAAGCTCATCCCTACAAAATCATATAGTTTGGCCATGCTTCATTTTCGTCACACAAAATGCTCCCATCATGCACACCCCCGATGACAAGCGAAGCAATTGTTTCATACTTTAGTATTCTCAAACTTTTTCAACTTGCACGCAATATATGAGCGCGAGCCATGGACATATCACTATGGGTGGAATAGAATATGATGATGGAGGTTGTGTGGAGAAGACAAAAAAGGAGAAAGTCTCACATCGACGCAGCTAATCAACGGGCTATGGAGATGCCCATCAATTAATGTCAATGCGAGGAGTAGGGATTGCCATGCAACGGATGCACTAGAGCTATAAATGTATGAAAGCTCAGCAAAATAAACCTAGTGGGTGTGCATCCAACTTGCTTGCTCACGAAGACCTAGGGCATTTTGAGGAAGCCCATCATTGGAATATACAAGCCAAATTCTATAATGAGAAATTCCCACTAGTATATGAAAGTGACAAAATAAGAGACTCTCTATCATGAAGATCATGGTGCTACCTTGAAGCACAAGTGTGGAAAAAGGATAGTAACATTGTCCCTTCTCTCTTTTTCTCTCATCATTTTTTTATTTTTTGTTGGGCTTCTTTGGCATTTTTTTATTTGGGCTTCTTTGGCCTCTTTTATTAAAAAAATTGGTCCAGAATCTCATCCCAGCTTATGGGGGAATCATAGTCTCCATCATCCTTTCGTCACATGGGACAATCCTCTAATAATGAAAATCATCACACTTTTATTTACTTACAACTCAAGAATTACAACTCGATACTTAGAACAAAATATGACTCTATGTGAATGCCTCCGGCGGTGTATGGGAATGCAATGAATCAAGAGTGACATGTATGAAAAATGAATGGTGGCCTTGCCACAAATACGATGTCAACTACATGATCATGCCAGGCAATATGACAATGATGAAGCGTGTCATAATAAACGGAATGGTGGGAAGTTGTGTGGCAATATATCTCGGAATGGCTACGGAAATGCCATAATAGGTAGGTATGGTGGCTGTTTTCAGGAAGATATAAGGAGGCTTATCTGTGATAGAGCGTATCATATCATGGGGTTTGGATGCACCGATGAAGTTTGCACCAACTCTCAAGGTGAGAAAGGGCAATGCACGGTACCGAAGAGGCTAGGAATGATGGAAGGGTGAGAGTGCGTATAATCCATGGACTCAACATTAGTCATAAAGAACTCACATACTTATTGCAAAAATCTACAAGTCATCAAAACCAAAGCAGTATGCGCATGCTCCTAGGGGGATAGATTGGTAGGAAAAGACCATCGCCCGTCCCCGACCGCCACTCATAAGGAAAGCAATCAAAGAACACCTCATGCTTCAAATTTGTCACACAACGGTTACCATACATGCATGCTACGGGACTTGCAAACCTCAACACAAGTATTTCTCAATTTCACAATTACTCAACTAGCACGACTCTAATATTACCATCTTTATATCTCAAAACAATTATCAAGCATCCAACTTCTCATAGTATTTAATGCACTCTATATGAAAGTTTATTATTATACCCATCTTGGATGCCCATCATATTAGGACTAGTTTCATAACCAAAGCAAATTACCATGCTGTTTAGGACTCTTAAAATAATATAAGTGAAGCATGAGAGTTCATTAATTTCTTCAAAATAAAACCACAGTCGTTCTCTAAAAGATATAAGTGAAGCACTAGAGCAAACGACAAACTACTCCGAAAGATATAAGTGAAGATCAATGAGTAGTTGAATAATTATGCAACTATGCGAAGACTCTCTAACATTTAAGAATTTCAGATCTTCGTATTTTATTCAAACAGAAAGCAAAACAAAATAAAATAAAATGACGCTCCAAGCAAAACACATATCATGTGGTGAATAAAAATATAGCCTCAAGTAAAGTTACCGATTAACGAAGACGAAAGAGGGGATGTCATCCGGGGCATCCCCAAGCTTAGGCTCTTGGTTGTCCTTGAACATTACCTTGGGGTGCCTTGGGCATCCCCAAGCTTAGGCTCTTGCCACTCCTTATTCCATAGTCCATCGAATCTTTACCCAAAACTTGAAAACTTCACAACACAAAACTTAACAGAAAACTTGTAAGCTCCGTTAGTATAAGAAAATAAATCACCACTTAGGTACTGTTGTGAACTCATTCTAAATTCATATTGGTGTAATATCTACTGTATTCCAACTTCTTTATGGTTCATACCTCCGATACTACTCATAGATTCATCAAAATAAGCAAACAACACAATGAAAACAGAATCTGTCAAAAACAGAACAGTCTGTAGTAATCTGGAGATTACGAATACTTATGTAACCCCAAAAATTCTGAAAAATTAGGACGACCAGGATAAAAAGTATATTGATCTACTACAGTTGGAATTCTTATTTTATCGCACTCTGATAAGAAATGATAATTATTTTCATGAGCACATACTTTCTGTTTTTATCAGCAAGATCAAACAACAATCACCCAAGAAGATGCTAAAGGCTTTACTTGGCACAAAAACTAATTAAAACATAAAAAACACAATAATAACAGAAGCTATATGAATTATTTATTACTAAACAGGAACAAAAGGCAAAGAGCAAAAATAAAGTTGGGTTGCCTCCAACAAGCGCTATCGTTTAACGCCCCTAGTTAGGCATGATGATTTGAATGATGCTCACATAAAAGACAAGAATTGAAACATAAAGAGAACATCATGAAGAATATGACTAGCACATTTAAGTCTAACCCACTTCCTATTCATAGGGATTTTGTGAGCAAACAATTTATGGGAACAAGAATCAACTTGCATAGGTAAATAAAACAGGGATAACTTCAAGATTTTCAACACATATGTTCCTCTCTCATAATAATTTTCAGTAGCATCATAAATGAATTCAACAATATAACCATCACATAAAGCATTCTTTTCATGATCTACAAGCATATAATTTTTATTACTTTCCACGTAAGCAAATTTATTCTCATGAATAGTAGTGGGAGCAAACTCAACAAAATAACTATCATGTGAGGCATAATCCAATTGAAAGTTAAAATCATGATGACAAGTTTCATGCATATTGATACGTCTCCAACGTATCTATAATTTTTGATTGCTCCATGCTATATTATCTACTGTTTTGGACATTATTTGGCTTTATTATCCACTTTTATATTATTTTTGGGACTAACCTATTAACCGGAGGCCCAACCCAGAATTGCTGTTTTTTTGCCTGTTTTAGGGTTTCGGAGAAAAGGAATATCAAACGGAGTCCAAACGGAATGAAACCTTCGGGAACGTGATTTTCTCAATGAACAAGACCTGGGAGACTTGGACCCTACGTCAAGAAAGAAAAGAGGAGGCCACGAGGTAGGGGGCGCGCCCACCCCCACCAGGCGCGCCCTCTACCCTCGTGGGCCCCCTCTTGCTCCATCGACATACTCCTTCCTCCTATATATACCTACATACCCCCAAATGATCAAAGACGGAGCCAAAACCCTAATTCCACCACTGCAACTTTTTGTATCCACGAGATCCCATCTTGGGGCATTTTCTGGAGCTCCGCCGGAGGGGGCATCGATCACGGAGGGCTTCTACATCAACACCATAGCCCCTCCGATGAAGTGTGAGTAGTTTACCTCAGACCTAGGGGTCCATAGTTATTAGCTAGATGGCTTCTTCTCTCTTTTTGGATCTCAATACAATGTTCTCCCCCTCTCTTGTGGAGAACTATTCGGTGTAATCTTCTTTTTGCGGTGTGTTTGTTGAGACCGATGAATTGTGGGTTTATGATCAAGTCTATCTATGAATAATATTTGAATCTTCTCTGAATTATTTTATGTATGATTGGTTATCTTTGCAAGTCTGTTCGAATTATCAGTTTGGTTTGGCCTACTAGATTGATCTTTCTTGCAATGGGAGAAGTGCTTAGCTTTGGGTTCAATCTTGCGGTGTCCTTTCCCACTGACAGTAGGGGCAGCAAGGCACGTATTATATTGTTGCCATCAAGGATAACAAGATGGGGTTTTCTTCATATTGCATGAGTCTATCCGTCTACATCATGTCATCTTGCTTAAGGTGTTACTCTATTTTTAACTTAATACTCTAGATGCATGCTGGATAGCGGTCGGTGAGTGGAGTAATAGTAGTAGATGCAGGCAGGAGCCTCTCTACTTGTCTCAGATGTGATGCCTATATACATGATCATACCTAGATATTTTCATAACTATGCTCAGTTCTGTCAATTGCTCAAACAGTAATTTGTTCACTCACCGTAGAATACTTATGCTCTCGAGAGAAGCCACTAGTGAAACCTATGGCCCCCAGGTCTATCTTCATCATATTAATCTCCTACTACTTAGTTATTTCCTTTGCTATTTACTTTGCATTTATTTTACTTTGCATCTTTATCATAAAAATACCAAAAATATTATCTTATCATATATATTAGATCTCACTCTCGTAAGTGGCCTTATAGGGATTGACAACCCCTATTTGCGTTGGTTGCGAGGATTTATTTGTTTTGTGCAGGTACGAGGGACTCACGCGTATCCTCCTACTGGATTGATACCTTGGTTCTCAAAAACTAAGGGAAATACTTACGCTACTTTGCTGCATCATCCCTTCCTCTTCGGGGAAAACCAACACAGTGCTCAAGAGGTAGCAAGAAGGATTTCTGGCGCCGTTGCCGGGGAGGTCTACGCAAAAGTCAACATACCAAGTACCCATCACATACCCGTATCTCCCGCATTACATTATTTGCCATTTGCCTCTCGTTTTCCTCTCCCCCACTTGACCCTTGCCGTTTTATTCACCCTCTCTCTCCCTATCCTCCCTCTCCTTTTCTATTTGCCTCCTTTTGCCCGCTTACTTTTTGTTTGCTTGTGTGTTAGTTTGCTTGCTTGTCACGATGGCTCAAGATAATACTAAATTGTGTGACTTCACCAATACCAACAACAATGATTTTATTAGCACTCCGATTACTCCTCTTACCGATGCTGAATCTTGTGAAATTAATGCTGCTTTGTTGAATCTTGTCATGAAAGATCTATTTTCCGACCTTCCTAGTGAAGATGTCGCTACCCATCTAAATAGCTTCGTTGATTTGTGTGATATGCAAAAGAAGAAAGATGTGGATAATGATATTGTTAAATTGAAGCTATTTCCTTTTTCGCTTAGAGATCGTGCTAAAGCTTGGTTTTCGTCTTTGCCTAAAAATAATATTGATTCATGGAATAAGTGCAAAGATGCTTTTATCTCTAAGTATTTTCCTCCCGCTGAGATCATCTCTCTTAGAAACGATATTATGAATTTTAAGCAACTTGATCATGAACATGTTGCACAAGCTTGGGAGAGAATGAAATTAATGATATGTAATTGCCCTACTCATGGTTTAAATTTATGGATGACTGTTCAGAATTTTTATGCCGGATTGAATTTTGCTTCTAGAAATCTTTTAGATTCGGCCGCGGGAGGCACTTTTATGGAAATCACTTTAGGAGAAGCTACTAAACTCCTAGATAATATTATGGTTAATTATTCTCAATGGCATACTGAAAGATCTACTAAGAAAAAGGTGCATCGATAGAAGAAATTAATGTTTTGAGTGGAAAGATGGATGAACTTATGAAATTATTTGCTAATAAGAGTGTTTCTCCTGATCCTAATGATATGCCCTTGTCTACTTTGATTGAGAATAATAATGAATCTATGGATGTGAATTTTGTTGGTAGGAACAATTTGGTAATAACGCGTATAGAGGAAATTTCAACCCTAGGCCTTATCCTAGTAACCCCTCTAATAATTGTGGTAATTCCTACAACAATTCTTATGGAAATTATAATAAGATGCCCTCTGATTTTGAATCTAATATTAAAGAATTTATTACTTAGCAAAAGAATTTTAATGCTATGATTGAAGAAAAATTGCTTAAGATTGATGATTTGGCTAGGAACGTTGATAGAATTTCTCTTGATGTTGATTCTTTGAAACTTAGATCTATTCCACCTAAGCATGATATCAATGAGTCTCTCAAAGCCATGAGAATTTCCATTGATGAGTGCAAAGAAAGAACCGCTAGGATGCGTGCTAAGAAAGATGCCTTTATAAGAGCGTGTTCTTCTAGTTCCTATGAAAATAAAGATGAAGATCTAAAAGTTATTGATGTGTCCCCTATTAAATCTTTGTTTTGCAATATGAATCTTGATAATGATGGGACTGAATATGATCCACCTTTACCTAGAAGGCGTTCCAAGAATTCAGAATTTGTTGATCTTGATGCTAAATTTGATAAAAGTGGGATTGAAGAAATTAAAACTCTAGATGTTGCTAAACCCACTATTATGGATTTCAAGGAATTTAACTATGAGAATTGATCTTTGATTGATTGTATATCCTTTTCCAATCCGTGCTAAATTCTCCTCACGCTTATAGTCAAAATAAAGCGTTTACTAAACATATCGTTGATGCCTTGATGCAATCTTATGAAGAAAAACTTGAATTGGAAGTTTCTATCCCTAGAAAACTTTATGATGAGTGGGAACCAACTATTAAAGTTAAAATTAAAGATCATGAATGCTATGCTTTATGTGATTTGGGTGCTAGTGTTTCCACGATTCCAAAGACTTTGTGTGATTTGTGATTTTGATGATTGCTCTCTAAACTTGCACCTTGCGGATCCCACTATTAAGAAACCTATGGGAAGAATTAATGATGTTCTTATTGTTTCAAATAGGAATTATGTGCCCGTAGATTTTATTTTTCTTGACATAGATTGCAATCCTTCATGTCCTATTATTCTTGATAGACCCTTCCTTAGAACAACTGGTGCAATTATTGATATGAAGGAAGGAAATATTAGATTCCAATTTCCATTAAGGAAAGGCATGGAACACTTTCCTAGAAATAAAATGAAATTACCTTATGAATCTATTATGAGAGCCACTTATGGATTGCCTACCAAATATGGAAATACCTAGATCTATTCTTGCTTGTTATGCCTAGCTAGGGGCGTTAAACGATAGCGCTTGTTGGGAGGCAACCCAATTTTATTTTTATTCCTTGCCTTTTTCTCCTGTTTAGTAATAAATAATTTTTCTATGCTCTGTTTTGGTTGTGTTTTTTGTGTTTAATTAGTGTTTGTGCCAAGTAGAACAATTGGGAAGACTTGGGGAAAGTCTTGTTGAACTTGCTGTAAAAAACAAAAACTTTAGCGCTCACAAGAACTGCTGTCATTTTTATTTGGAAAGTTATATTTAGTTAATTATTTTTGCAGATGATTAATAGATAAATTCCTCACGTCCAGAAATTTATTTTAGAATTTTTGGGGTTCCAGATCTTGCGCTATCTACAGATTACTACAGATTGTTCTGTTTTTGACAGATTCTGTTTTTCGTGTGTTGTTTGCTTATTTTGATCAATCTATGGCTAGTAAAATAGTTTATAAACCATAGAGAAGTTGTAATACAGTAGGTATAACACCAATATAAATAAATAATGAGTTCATTACAGTACCTTGAAGTGGTCTTTTATTTTCTTTCGCTAACGGAGCTCACGAGATTTTCTACTTTAAGTTTTGTGTTGTGAAGTTTTCAAGTTTTGGGTAAAGATTTGATGAATTATGGAACAAGGAGTGGCAAGAGCCTAAGCTTGGGGATGCCCATGGCACCCCCAAGATAATCTAAGGACACCTAAAAGCCAAATCTTGGGGATGCCCCGGAACGCATCCCCTCTTTCGTCTACTTCTATCGGTAAGTTACTTGGAGCTATATTTTTATTCGCCACATGATATGTGTTTTACTTGGAGAGTCTTGTATGATTTGAGTCTTTGCTTGTTAGTTTACCACAATCATCCTTCTTGTACACACCTTTTGAGCGATCTATACATGATTTGGAATTTGTGAGAATACTCTATGTGCTTCACTTATATCTTTTGAGTTATATAGTTTTGCTCTAGTACTTCACTTATATCTTTTAGAGCACGGTGGTGGATTTGTTTTATAGAAACTATTGATCTCTCATGCTTCACTTAGATTATTTTGAGAGTCTTAATAGCATGGTAATTTGCTTAAAATCCTAATATGCTAGGTGTTCAAGATTAGTAAAATTTTCTTAAGAGTGTTTTGAATACTAAGAGAAGTTTGATGCTTGATGATTGTTTTGAGATATGGAGGTAATAATATCAAAGTCGTGCTATTTGAGTAGTTGTGAAATTTAGAAATACTTGTGTTGAAGTTTGCAAGTCCCGTAGCATGCACGTATGGTAAATGTTATGCAACAAATTTGAAACATGAGGTGTTATTTGATTGTCTTCCTTATGAGTGGTGATCGGGGACGAGCGATGGTGTTTTCCTACCAATCTATCCTCCTAGGAGCATGCGCGTAGTACCGAGGTTTTTGATGACTTGTAGATTTTTGCAATAAGTATGTGAGTTCTTTATGACTAATGTTGAGTCCATGGATTATACGCACTCTCACCCTTCCATCCTTGCTAGCCTCTTCGGTACCGTGCATTGCCCTTTCTCACATTGAGAGTTGGCGCAAACTTCGCCGGTGCATCCAAACCCCGTGATATGATACGCTCTTTCACACATAAACCTCCTTATATCTTCCTCAAAACAGCCACCATACCTACCTATTATGGCATTTCAATAGCCATTCCGAGATATATTGCCATGCAACTTTCCACCATTCCATTCATCATGACACATTCATCATTGTCATATTGCTTAGCATGATCATGTAGTTGACATAGTATTTGTGGCAAATCCACCGTTCGTAATTCTTTCATACATGTCACTCTTGGTCCATTGCATATCCCGGTACACCGCCGGAGGCATTCATATAGAGTCATCTTTGTTCTAGTATAGAGTTGTAATCATTGAGTTGTAAATAAATAAAATTGTGATGATCATCATTTTCTAGAGCATTGTCCCAAGTGAGGAATAAATAAAGAGAAAGGCCATATAAAAAAAAGAGAAAAGTCCCAAAAGATAAATAAAGAAAAAAATGAGAGAAGGGACAATGTTACTATCCTTTACCACACTTGTGCTTCAAAGTAGCACCTTAATATTCATGTTAGAGAGTCTCTTGTTTTGTCACTTTCATATACTAGTGGGAATTTGTCATTATAGAACTTGGCTTGTATATTCTAACAATGGGCCTCCTCAACTGCCCTAGGTCTTCGTGAGCAAGCAAGTTGGATGCACACCCACTAGTTTCTTTTGCTGAGCTTTCATACATTTATAGCTCTAGTGCATCCGTTGCATGGCAATACCTACTCCTTGCATTAACATCAATCGGTGTGCATCTCCATAGCCCATTGATTAGCCTCGTTGATGTGAGACTTTCTCGTTTTTGTCTTGTCCACATAACCCCCCTCATTATATTCTATTCCACCCATAGTGCTATGTCCATGGCTCGCGCTCATATATTGTGTGAAAGTTTATAGGTTTGAGATTACTAAAGTATGAAACAATTGCTTAGCTTGTCATCGGGGTTGTGTGTGATGAGAGCATTCTTGTGTGATGAAAATGAAACATGACTAAACCATATGATTTTGTAGGGATGAACTTTCTTTGGCCATGTTATTTTGAGAACACATTATTGCTTAGTTAGTATGCTTGAAGTATTATCATTTTTATGTCAATATGAACTTTTGTCTTGAATCTTTCGGATCTGAATATTCATACCACAATTAAGAAGAATTACATTAAAATTATGCCAAGTAGCACTCCGCATCAAAAATTCTGTTTTTATCATTTACCTACTCGAGGACGAGCAGGAATTAAGCTTGGGGATGCTTGATACGTCTCCAACGTATCTATAATTTTTGATTGCTCCATGCTATATTATCTACTGTTTTGGACATTATTGGGCTTTATTATCCACTTTTATGTTATTTTTGGGACTAGCCTATTAACCGGAGGCCCAGCCCAGAATTGCTGTTTTTTGCCTGTTTTAGGGTTTCGAAGAAAAGGAATATCAAACGGAGTCCAAACGGAATGAAACCTTCGGGAACGTGATTTTCTCAACAAACAAGACCCGGGAGACTTGGACCCTACGTCAAGAAAGAAAGGAGGAGGCCACGAGGTAGGGGGCGCACCCACCCCCACCAGGCACGCCCTCCACCCTCGTGGGCCCCCTGTTGCTCCACCGACGTACTCCTTCCTCCTATATATACCTAAGTACCCCCAGCTGATCAGAGACGGAGCCAAAACCCTAATTCCACCGCCACAACTTTCTGTATCCACGAGATCCCATCTTGGGGCCTGTTCCGGAGCTCCGCCGGAGGGGGCATCGATCACGGAGGGCTTCTACAGCAACACCATAGCCCCTCCGATGAAGTGTGAGTAGTTTACCTCAGACCTACGGGTCCATAGTTATTAGCTAGATGGCTTCTTCTCTCTTTTTGGATCTCAATACAATGTTCTCCCCCTCTCTCTTGTGGAGAACTATTCGGTGTAATCTTCTTTTTGCGGTGTGTTTGTTGAGACCGATGAATTGTGGGTTTATGATCAAGTCTATCTATGAATAATATTTGAATCTTCTCTGAATTCTTTTATGTATGATTGGTTATCTTTGCAAGTCTGTTCGAATTATCAGTTTGGTTTGGCCTACTAGATTGATCTTTCTTGCAATGGGATAAGTGCTTAGCTTTGGGTTCGATCTTGCGGTGTCCTTTCCCAGTGACAGAAGGGGCAGCAAGGCGCGTATTGTATTGTTGCCATCAAGGATAACAAGATGGGGTTTTCTTGATATGGCATGAGTCTATCCCTCTACATCATGTCATCTTGCTTAAGGTGTTACTCTGTTTTTAACTTAATACTCTAGATGCATGCTGGACAGCGGTCGATGAGTGGAGTAATAGTAGTAGAAGCAGGCAGGAGTCGGTCTACTTGTCTCGGACGTGATGCCTATATACATGATCATACCTAGATATTCTCATAACTATGCTCAATACTGTCAATTGCTCAAACAGTAATTTGTTCACCCACCGTAGAATACTTATGCTCTCGAGAGAAGCCACTAGTGAAACCTATGGCCCCCAGGTCTATCTTCATCATATTAATCTCCTACTACTTAGTTATTTCCCTTGCTATTTACTTTGCCTTTATTTTACTTTGCATCTTTATCATAAAAATACCAAAAAT
>NC_053027.1:419018018-419053933 GCF_003073215.2 Triticum urartu | reverse complement strand
AAGACGTACGACTACATCAACCGCGTTGTGCTAACGCTTCCGCTTCCGGTCTATGAGGGTACGTAGACAACACTCTCCCCTCTCATTGCTATGCATCACCATGATCTTGCGTGTGCGTAGGAATTTTTTTGAAATTACTACGTAACCCAACAGTGGCATCCGAGCCTAGGTTTTATGCGTTGATGTTGTGCACGAGTAGAACACAAGTGAGTTGTGGGCGATATAAGTCATACTGCTTACCAGCATGTCATACTTTGGTTCGGCGGTATTGTTGGATGAAGCGGCCCAGACCGTCATTATGCGTACGCTTACGCAAGACTGGTCCTACCGACGTGCTTTGCACATAGGTGGCTGGCGGGTGTCAGTTTCTCCAACTTTAGTTGAACCAAGTGTGGCTATGCCCGGTCCTTGCGAAGGTTAAAACAACACCAACTTGACAAACTATCGTTGTGGTTTTGATGCGTAGGTAAGAACGGTTCTTGCTAAGCCCGTAGCAGCCACGTAAAACTTGCAACAACAAAGTAGAGGACGTCGAACTTGTTTTTGCAGGGCATGTTGTGATGTGATATGGTCAAGACATGATGCTAAATTTTATTGTATGAGATGATCATGTTTTTGTAACCGAGTTATCGGCAACTGGCAGGAGCCATATGGTTGTCACTTTATTGTATGCAATGCAATTGCGTTGTAATGCTTTACTTTATCACTAAGAGGTAGCGATAGTCGTGGAAGCATAAGATTGGCGAGACGACAACGATGCTATGATGGTGATCAAGGTGTCGCGCCGGTGACGATTGTGATCATGACGGTGTTTCGAAGATGGAGATCACAAGCACAAGATGATGATGGCCATATCATATCACTTATATTGATTGCATGTGATGTTTATCTTTTATGCATCTTATCTTGCTTTGATTGACGGTAGCATTATAAGATGATCCCTCACTAAATTATCAAAGTATAAGTGTTCTTCCTGAGTATGCACCGTTGCGAAAGTTCTTCATGCTGAGACACCACGTGATGATCGGGTGTGATAGGCTCTACGTTCAAATACAACGGGTGCAAAACAGTTGCACACGCGGAATACTCAGGTTTAACTTGACGAGCCTATCATATAACAGATATGGCCTCGGAACACGGAGACGGAAAGGTCGAGCGTGAATCATATAGTAGATATGATCAACATATTGATGTTCACCATTGATACTACTCCATCTCACGTGATGATCGGACATGGTTTAGTTGATTTGGATCACGTGATCACTTTGAGGATTAGATGGATTCTTTCTAAGTGGGAGTTCTCAAGTAATATGATTAATTGAACTTAAATTTATCATGAACTTAGTACCTGATAGTATCTTGCTTGTCTATGTATGATTGTAGATAGATGGCTCGTGCTGTTGTTCTGTTAAATTTTAATGCGTTCCTTGAGAAAGCAAAGTTGAAAGATGATGGTAGCAATTACACGGACTGGGTCCATAACTTGAGTATTATCCTCATTGCTGCACAGAAGAATTACGTCCTGGAAGCACCGCTAAGTGCCAAGCCTGCTGTAGGAGCAACACCAGATGTTATGAACGTTTGGCAGAGCAAAGCTGATGACTACTCGATAGTTCAGTGTGCCATGCTTTACGGCTTAGAACCGGGTCTTCAACGACGTTTTGAACGTCATGGAGCATATGAGATGTTCCAGGAGTTGAAGTTAATATTTCAAGCAAATGCCCGGATTGAGAGATATGAACTCTCCAATAAGTTCTATAGCTGCAAGATGGAGGAGAATAGTTCTGTCAATGAACATATACTCAAAATGTCTGGGTATCATAATCACTTGACTCAACTGGGGGTTAATCTTCCTGTTGATAGTGTCATTGACAGAGTTCTTCAATCACTGCCACCAAGCTACAAAAGCTCCGTGATGAACTATAATATGCAAGGGATGAATAAGACTATTCCTGAGCTCTTCGCAATGCTAAAAGCCGCGGAGGTAGAAATCAAGAAAGAGCATCAAGTGTTGATGGTCAATAAGACCACCAGTTTCAAGAAAAAGGGCAAAGGGAAGAAGAAAGGGAACTTCAAGAAGAACAGCAAACAAGTTGCTTCTCAGGAGAAGAAACCCAAGTCTGGACCTAAGCCTGAAACTGAGTGCTTCTACTGCAAGCAGACTGGTCACTGGAAGCGGAACTGCCCCAAGTATTTGGCAGATAAGAAGGATGGCAAAGTGAACAAAGGTATATGTGATATACATGTTATTGATGTGTACCTTACTAATGCTCGCAGTAGCACCTGGGTATTTGATACTGGTTCTAATGCTAACATTTGC
Source organism: Triticum urartu (assembly GCF_003073215.2). Taxonomy (NCBI): domain Eukaryota; kingdom Viridiplantae; phylum Streptophyta; class Magnoliopsida; order Poales; family Poaceae; genus Triticum; species Triticum urartu. The sequence continues at coordinate 419,051,613 of NC_053027.1, read as the reverse complement.
AACTCGAAACTGGGGCTACGGATCAAGCGAAGATTGGCTAAGGACGAGGTGACGATGCGCGTGGGAAATGGTTCCAAAGTCGATGTGATCGCGGTCGGCACGCTACCTCTACATCTACCTTTGGGATTAGTATTAGACCTAAATAATTGTTATTTGGTGCCAGCGTTGAGCATGAACATTATATCTGGATCTTGTTTGATGCAAGAAGGTTATTCATTTAAATCAGAGAATAATGGTTGTTCTATTTATATGAGTAATATCTTTTATGGTCATGCACCCTTGAAGAGTGGTCTATTTTTGATGAATCTCGATAGTAGTGATACACATATTCATAATGTTGAAATCGAAAGATACAGAGTTGATAATGATAGTGCAACTTATTTGTGGCACTACCGTTTAGGTCATATCGGTATAAAGCGCATGAAGAAACTCCATACTGATGGACTTTTGGAGCCACTTGATTATGAATCACTTGGTACTTGCGAACCGTGCCTCATGGGTAAGATGACTAAAACGCCGTTCTCCGGTACTATGGAGAGAGCAACGGATTTGTTGGAAATCATACATACAGATGTATGTGGTCCAATGAATATTGAGGCTCGTGGCGGATATCGTTATTTTCTCACCTTCACAGATGATTTAAGAAGATATGGGTATATCTACTTAATGAAACATAAGTCTGAAACATTTGAAAAGTTCAAAGAATTTCAGAGTGAAGTTGAAAATCATCGTAACAAGAAAATAAAGTTTCTACGATCTGATCGTGGAGGAGAATATTTGAGTTACGAGTTTGGTCTACATTTGAAACAATGCGGAATAGTTTCGCAACTCACGCCACCCGGAACACCACAGCGTAATGGTGTGTCCGAACGTCGTAATCGTACTTTATTAGATATGGTGCGATCTATGATGTCTCTTACTGATTTACCGTTATCATTTTGGGTTATGCTTTTGAGATGACTGCATTCATGTTAAATAGGACACCATCGAAATCCGTTGAGACGACGCCTTATGAACTGTGGTTTGGCAAGAAACCAAAGTTGTCGTTTCTGAAAGTTTGGGGCTGCGATACTTATGTGAAAAAGCTTCAACCTGATAAGCTCGAACCCAAATCGGAGAAATGTGTCTTCATAGGATACCCAAAGGAGACTGTTGGGTACACCTTCTATCACAGATCCGAAGCAAGACTTTTGTTGCTAAATTTGGAGCTTTTCTAGAGGAGTTTCTCTCGAAAGAAGTGAGTGGGAGAAAAGTAGAACTTGATGAGGTAACTGTACCTACTCCCTTATTGGAAAGTACTACATCACAGAAACCAGTTTCTATGACACCTACACCAATTAGTGAGGAAGTTAATGATAATGATCATGAAACTTCAGATCAAGTTACTACCGAACCTTGTAGATCAACCAGAGTAAGATCCGCACCAGAGTGGTACGGTAATCCTGTTCTGGAAATCATGCTACTAGATCATGATGAACCTACGAACTATGAAGAAGCGATGGTGAGCCCAGATTCCGCAAAAAGGCAAGAAGCCATGAAATCTGAGATGGGATCCATGTATGAGAACAAAGTGTGGACTTTGTTTGACTTGCCCGTTGATCCGCAAGCAATTGAGAATAATTGGATCTTCAAGAAGAAGACTGACGCTGACGGTAATGTTACTGTCTATAAAGCTCAACTTGTTGCAAAAGGTTTTTGACAAGTTCAAGGGATTGACTACGATGAGACCTTCTCACCCGTAGCGATGCTTAAGTCTGTCCGAATCATGTTAGTAATTGCCGCATTTTATGATTATGAAATTTGGCAAATGGATGTCAAAACTGCATTCCTGAATGGATTTCTGAAAGAAGAGTTGTATATGATGCAACCAGAAGGTTTTGCGATCCAAAGGGAGCTAACAAAGTGTCCAAGCTCCAGCAATCCATTTATGGACTGGTGCAAGCCTCTCGGAGTTGGAATAAATGCTTTGATAGTGTGATCAAAGCATTTGGTTTTTTACAGACTTTTGGAGAAGCCTGTATTTACAAGAAAGTGAGTGGGAGCTCTGTAGCATTTCTGATATTATATGTGGATGACATATTATTGATTGGAAATGATATAGAATTTCCGAATAGCATAAAGGGATACTTGAATAAGAGTTTTTCAATGAAAGACCTCGGTGAAGCTGCTTACATATTGGGCATTAAGATCTATAGAGATAGATCAAGACGCTTAATTGGACTTTCACAAAGCACATACCTTGACAAGGTTTTGAAGAAGTTCAAAATGGATCAAGCAAAGAAAGGGTTCTTGCCTGTGTTACAAGGTGTGAAATTGAGTAAGACTCAATGTCCGACCACCGCAGAAGATAGAGAGAAAATGAAAGATGTTCCCTATGCTTCAGCCATAGGCTCTATCATGTATGCAATGCTGTGTACCAAACCTGATGTGTGCCTTGCTATAAGTCTAGCAGGGACGTACCAAAGTAATCCAGGAGTGGATCAGTGGACAGCGGTAAAGAACATCCTGAAATACCTGAAAAGGACTAAGGATATGTTTCTCATATATGGAGGTGACAAAGAGCTCATCGTAAATGGTTACGTTGATGCAAGCTTTGACACTGATCCGGACGATTCTAAATCGCAAACCGGATATGTGTTTCTACTGAACGGTGGAGCTGTCAGTTGGTGCAGTTCTAAACAAAGCGTCGTGGCGGGATCTACATGTGAAGTAGAGTACATAGCTGCTTCGGAAGCAGCAAATGAAGGAGTCTGGATGAAGGAGTTCATATCCGATCTAAGTGTCATACCTAGTGCATCGGGTCCAATGAAAATCTTTTGTGACAATACTGGTGCAATTGCCTTGGCAAAGGAATCCAGATTTCACAAGAGAACCAAGCACATCAAGAGACGCTTCAATTCCATTCGGGATTTAGTCCAAGTGGGAGACATAGAAATTTGCAAGATACATACGGATCTGAATGTTGCAGACCCGCTGACTAAGCCTCTTCCACGAGCAAAACATGATCAGCACCAAGGCTCCATGGGTGTTAGAATCATTACTGTGTAATCTAGATTATTGACTCTAGTGCAAGTGGGAGACTGAAGGAAATATGCCCTAGAGGCAATAATAAAGTTATTATTTTATTTCCTTATATCATGATAAATGTTTATTATTCATGCTAGAATTGTATTAACCGGAAACATAATACTTGTGTGAATACATAGACAAACTAAAGATGGTTATGTTTCCTAGCCATAGACATGAGTTGTCATTTGATTAACGGGATCACATCATTAGAGAATGATGTGATTGACTTGACCCATCCGTTAGCTTAGCACTTGATCGTTTAGTTTGTTGCTATTGCTTTCTTCATGACTTATACATGTTCCTATGACTATGAGATTATGCAACTCCCTGTTACCGGAGGAACACTTTGTGTGCTACCAAACGTCACAACGTAACTGGGTGATTATAAAGGTGCTCTACAGGTGTCTCCAAGGTACTTGTTGGGTTGGCGTATTTCGAGATTAGGATTTGTCACTCCGATTGTCGGAGAGGTATCTCTGGGCCCTCTCGGTAATGCACATCACTAAGCCTTGCAAGCATTGCAACTAATGAGTTAGTTGCGGGAGATGTATTACGGAACGAGTAAAGAGACTTGCCGGTAACGAGATTGAACTAGGTATTGAATGATACCGACGATCGAATCTCGGGCAAGTAACATACCGATGACAAAGGGAACAACGTATGTTGTTATGCGGTCTGACCGATAAAGATCTTTGTAGAATATGTAGGAGCCAATATGAGCATCCAGGTTCCGCTATTGGTTATTGACCGGAGAATGTCTCGGTCATGTCTACATAGTTCTCGAACCCGTAGGGTCCGCACGCTTAAGGTTCGATGATCGGTATTATGAGTTTATGTGTTTTGATGTACCGAAGGTAGTTTCGGAGTCCCGGGATGATGATCACGGACATAACGAGGAGTCTCGAAATGGTCGAACATAAAGATTGATATATTGGATGACTATATTCGGACACGGAATGGTTCGGGGTTATCGGATATATACCGGAGTACCGGGGGGTTACTGGAACCCCTGGAGGTTAGTGGGCCTCATGGGCCCAATTGGTGGTAGAGTAGAGAGTGGCCAAGGGGCAGCCACGCGCCCCTCCCCTCCCAAGTCCGAATTGGACTAGGAAGGGGGGCGCGCCCACTCCCTCCTTTCTCCCTCTTTCTCCTTCCCTCTCCTCTCCTACTCCAACATTGAAAGGGGGAGTCCTACTCCCGGTGAGTAGGACTCCTCATGGGGCACCAAGGGTGCCGGCCCCCTCCCCCCTCCTTACTCCTTTATATACGGGGCAGAGGGCACCCTAGAACACACAATTGATCATTGATCCCTTAGCCGTGTGCGGTGCCCCCCTCCATCATAATCCACCTCGATCATATCGTAGCGGTGCTTAGGCGAAGCCCTGTGTCGGTAGAACATCATCATCGTCACCACCGCCGTCGTGCTGACGGAACTCTCCCTCAAAGCTCGGCTGGATCGGAGTTCGAGGGACGTCATCGAGTTGACGTGTGCAGAACTCGGAGTGCCGTGCGTTCGGTACTTGATCGATCGGATCGTGAAGACATACGACTACATCAACCGCGTTGTGCTAACGCTTCCGCTTTCGGTATACGAGGGTACGTGGACACACTCTCCCCTCCCGTTGCTATGCATCACCATGATCTTGCATGTGCGTAGGAATTTTTTTGAAATTACTACGTTCACCAACACACTCTACAGCGCAGATCCCTCATGCCCACCACTCACCTCGCGCACGATTCCCCTCCCCCTTCCGACCTTCTTCTTCGTGGCCTCGTGGGCGCCGCTCCCCACCACCCGCCAACCTCCAAATCCCCGAGGAGCCACCTCCACCAACCTCCCACCCGGAGCCCACCTCCTCTCCCTCCCTTGCAACGACTCCAGCCGGCAACCTCCCCCAGGTCGCGTGCCATCGATGTCTACTACACAACCTTCTTCTTGTAGACGTTGTTGGGCCTCCAAGTGCATAGGTTTGTAGGACAGTAGCAAATTTCCCTCAAGTGGATGACCTAAGGTTATCAATCCGTGGGAGGCGTAGGATGAAGATGGTCTCTCAAGAAACCCTGCCAACCAAATAACAAAGAGTCTCTTGTGTCCCCAACACACCCAATACAATGGTAAATTGTATAGGTGCACTAGTTTGGCGAAGAGATGGTGATACAAGTGGTATATGGATAGTAGATAATAGTTTTTGTAATCTGAAAATATAAAAACAGCAAGGTAGCAAGTGATAAAAGTGAGCGTAAACGGTATTGCAATGATAGGAAATAGGGCCTAGGGTTCATACTTTCTCTACTGTAAGTTCCCTCAACAATAATATCATAATTGGATCACATAACTATCCCTCAACATGCAACAAAGAGTCACTCCAAAGTCACTAATAGCGGAGAACGAACGAAGAGATTATGGTAGGGTACGAAACCACCTCAAAGTTATTCTTTCCAATCAATCCGTTGGGCTATTCCTATAGGTGTCACAAACAGCCCTAGAGTTCATACTAGGATAACACCTTAAGACACAAATCAACCAAAACCCTAATGTCACCTAAATACTCCAATGTCACCTCAAGTATCCGTGGGTATGATTATACGATATGCATCACACAATCTCAGATTCATCTATTCAACCAACACAAAGGACCTCAAAGAGTACCCCAAAGTTCCTACCGGAGAATCACGACGAAAACGTGTGCCAACCCCTATGCATAGGTTCATGGGCGGAACCCGCAAGTTGATCACCAAAACATACATCAAGTGAATCACGTGGTATCCCATTGTCACCACAGATACGCTCGGCAAGACATACATCAAGTGTTCTCAAATCTTTAAAGACTCAATCCGATAAGATTACTTCAAAGGGGAAACTCAATTCATTACAAGAGAGAAGAGGGGGAGGAGAAACATAGGATCCAACTATAATAGCAAAGCTCGCGATACATCAAGATCGTGCCAAATCAAGAACATGAGAGAGAGATCAAACACATAGCTACTGGTACATACCCTCAGCCCCGAGGGAGAACTACTCCCTCCTCGTCATGGAGAGCGCCGGGATGATGAAGATGGCCACCGGTGAGGGATCCCCCCCATCCGGCAGGGTGCCGGAACAGGGTCCCGATTGACTTTTGGTGGCTACAGAAGCTTGCGGCGGCGGAACTCCCGATCTAATCTCTATTCTGGAAGTTTTAGGGTACGACGATATATATGGGTGCAGGAAGTACGTCGGAGGAGCCACGGGGGACCCACGAGGCAGGGGGGCGCGCCCTAGGGGGTGGGTGCCCCCCACCCTCGTGGGCAGCCCGTGTCTCCCCTGACGTGCACTCCAAGTTCCCTGGGTTGCTTTCCTTCCGAAAATAACTTCTCCAGTTGATTTCGTTCCGTTTCGACTCCGTTTGATATTCCTTTTCTTCGAAACACTGAAATAGGCATAAAACAGCAAATCTGGGCTGGGCCTCCGGTTAATAGGTTAGTCCCAAAAATAATATAAAAGTGGATATTACAGCCCAATACTGCCCAAAACAGTAGATAATATAGCATGGAGCAATCAAAAATTATAGATACGTTGGAGACGTATCAGTAGGTTGCTAGTAGTGTTAATTACTCCTTGTAGTTGATGCTAGTTGATTTATTTGGTGGAAGATCATATGTTCAGATCCTATATGCATATTAATACCCCTCTGATTATGAACATGTTTATGCTTTGTGAGTAGTTACGTTTGTTCTTGAGGACATGGGAGAAGTCTTGCTATTAGTAGTCATGTGAATTTGGTATTCCTTCGATATTTTGATGAGATGTATGTTGTCTCTCCTCTAGTGGTGCTATGTGAACGTCGACTACATAACACTTCACCATTATTTGGGCCTAGGGGAAGGCATTGGGAAGTAATAAGTAGATGATGGGTTGCTAGAGTGACAGAAGCTTAAACCCTAGTTTATGCGTTGCTTCGTAAGGGCTGATTTGGATCCATATGTTTCATGCTATGGTTAGGTTTACCTTAATACTTTTGTTGTAGTTGCGGATGCTTGCAATAGAGGTTAATCATAAGTGGGATGCTTGTCCAAGTAAGGATAGCACCCAAGCACCGGTCCACCCACGTACCAAATTATCAAAGTACCGAACGCGAATCATATGAACGTGATGAAAACTACCTTGACGATATTCCCATGTGTCCTCGGGAGCGCTTTTCTCTATATAAGAGTTTGTCCAGTCTTGTCCTTTGCTACAAAAAGGATTGGGCCACCTTGCTGCACTTTATTTACTTTTGTTACTTGTTGCTCGTTACAAATTATCCTATCACAAAAACTATCTGTTACCACTTATTTCAGTACTTGCAGAGAATACCTTGCTGGAAACTGCTTATCATTTCCTTCTGCTCCTCGTTGGGTTTGACACTCTTACTTATCGAAAGGACTAGATAGATCCCCTATACTTGTGGGTCATCAGGGGGACTTTTTCGCTTAATAAGAAGGAACATCCTTGCGTGCGAAGATTGCAGTTGGTGGTTCCAACCTGTCAGGGGGAGGAATTGTTTATTCCCGCATAATAAGGAGGCACTACACTACTGCAGGATGCTGCTAACGCAACACTACGATCAGAGGCCCTTCGACGAAACTGTGTGCGATGCAATAATCGCAAATGGTGGTGTAAAAAACCCGTCAAAAAAGGTGCAAAACGTTTGCAATGAGGGATGATCAAACACGGTTCGGATTTTAGTTGCGTGTGCGATGCAGGGCATACGATTTAGTTCAATTAACTGTTTGCGATGAGGAGGAACAAAAGAAATGGGCATCCAGATGAAGGTGTGTGCGATATACAACATACGGTTCACTCGGATGAACTGTTTGTGATTAGGCAACACAAAAGAAACGGGTAGCCAAATGAAGGTGTGTGCGATGTATAGCATACGGTTCACTCATATGAACTATTTGTGATTAGGCAACACACAAGAAATGGTTAGCCAGATCAAGGTGTGTGCGATATACAACATGTGGTTCACTCGGCCTTGTCGTCAGTGTGTGACCTCTGTGGCAACCGTTCTCTCCCCACTAGCCTCTTCTTGTACCATGGCAACCGTCCACCGTCCACCGCCTTTTCACCTTTCCCTCTCGATTTGGAACTGCTTTCGCACGCTCTTCCTCCCTCCATTGCCTTCACCCTTCCTTCTGCCATTGTTCCATCATCTTCTCCGTGGAGGGAACAGGCCGGAAACGACCCCGTTATTCTTGCCCCGATCTGAAAGATGACATGGTGGAGGAACTCATTGATCGGTGCGACGTCATCACCTCGGCTAGCATGGCAGGTTCATTCAAGACCATTCTCGACTCAACTAATATCATCATTACAAGCAACCCAAGGGTCTAGTGAGTTGAGCTATCTACTTTTACCATGCAATCTTCTGCTCTAGAGTATATGTTCTATATGTTGTGCAATGTGGTGTTCAGTTAACTGTTTGGTTCAATTCTACAAATGTGATGTTCAATTCTTCAGGGTGCAAATTTCCAAGTTGTCTAGCATGCTTGGTTTGGTTAACTGTCTGATCTTCTGTTAGGAGTATGTTATATTGTACAATGTGGTGCTCAGTTAATGTTTGGTTCATTTGTTGTGGTGTTTAATTAATTGTTTGGTTCAATTCTGCAATGTGATGTTCAATTGTTGTGGGTGCATTCTGTTATTGTATACCATGTGAGAAATAAATCGAATTTGGCTGTACTAAATACATGAGAAACAAATACAATTGCTATATTTCCAAGTTGTTAAGCATGCTTGGTTTGGTTAACTGCCTGATCTTCTATTAGGAGTATGTTATATTGTGCAATGTGGTGCTCAGTTTGGTTCATTTGTTGTGGTGTTTAGTTAACTGTTTGGTTCAATTCTGTAATGCATTGTTCAATTGTTGTGGCTGCATTCTATTATTATATACCATGTGAGAAATAAATCGAATTTGGTTGTACTAAATACATGAGAAACAAATACAATTGCTATATTTCCAAGTTGTTAAGCATGCTTGGTTTGGTTAACTATCTAATCTTCTATTAGGAGTATGTTATATTGTGCAATGTGGTGCTCGGTTAACGTTTGGTTCATTTGTTGTGGTGTTTAGTTAACTGTAGGTGCATGGTCTGTTGTCTAATAGCACATTATTGTGCAATTGCAGGAACCATTATAATATTTAGGTTTTTAACAATTTGGTCTTGCACATGTAGGTCTTGCTGTTAGAGGTTTTGACCCACTATTCGACCCTTATTGCATATGGGGAAATAAGTTGTCCATGAATATCAATCAAGTCAAGAAACTCAGAAAGATTGTTAGGATAATGAAATTAGCGACAAAAAACAACAAGATCTTTGTCTGCACAATGAAGAAGACATCAGTTCACTACAAAATGGTACTAACTATTATACCTTGCCTTCTTTTATTCCTTTGCCCCATTTCCAATATAGAGAAGATATTTATGCACATCCTTGTTTTCAGGCCTTTCCAAGCAGTTCACTAATGATTACATCTCAAACCACCTCTATGGTCAGGAGGCGAGGAAGGTTTTCATACAACACCCATGGTTCAATATTGAAGTGTTTCTGAAGAGGAAGAAGGACGGACGGTCAATCATCCACATGCACTGGCCTAAAGTTGCAAAGACCTTCAACATGAATGAAGGATCAATATTCGCCTTCCGCTTCAGCAGTTTTCCAGATGAGATGCATCTGTCTATATACCATCTATGATGCTAATTTCGAAAGGTTCTACATATTGCATGTGAAACTTGGTGCTGGTGCAGTTGTGTAATGGGGTAGCTGAGTGCTGAAGCTATGTCATGTTGTACTCTGATGTATTTCAATTATGAAATTCTGCTTCCTTAATATAGAAAGGAAATATATTATGTGCTTAATATGAATGTCAATTAGATTAATAAATGGATTATTAATAATAGGGCAATTAGCCTACTAATTGGGTTTTGCTATTGCAAACAGTTTTAAAAAATACCGTGGGCGATGACCTCAGACAACGCACACAGTTTCTAGGAATAAACCGTGTTGGATCAATGAACAATCACACACGACTTTCTCTTGAAAACTGTTTGCATTAGGCCACCTTGCACGAATGTTTAGCACATAGAAAATTTGTGTGATGGACAACCTTTGCCACACAGTTTCTTCTACGGACCGTGTGTGATGCATTCAATAACACTACTACAGGATGGTCCAAACACGACACTACGATCAGAGACCCTTCGAGAAACTGTGTGCGATGCAATGATCTCAAACGGTGGTGTAGGAAAACCGTCAAAAAGGTGCAAAACGTTTGCGATGACAGATGCATCAAACACGGTTCAGAATTTAGTTGCTTGTGCGATGCAGGGCATACGGTTCAGCTCAATGAACTGTTTGTGATGAGGAGGCACAAAAGAAACGAGTAGCCAGATGAAGGCGTGTGCGATATATAGCAAATGGTTCACTGGGATGAACTATGTGTGATTAGGCAACACAATGGAAACGGTTCAACTGAACAAGATGTGTGTGATACACGGCAAGTAGGTCCGTAATCTGAAATGTGTGTGAAGACCAATAATAACACAGACGATTCATGCTAATAAGCCGTGTGAATTGCTCTGTCTAAAGTAGAATAACATGTGTGTATATATATAAAACTGAAATAAACATCCAATTACATAAGTGACTATACAGATCATTCGCACACACCTCAATAAAACAATTGCATGCATTCTAAAGTAGGAGAAACGATCGTCTAGTCATATATATATATATAACTGAAATAAACATCCAATTACATAAGTGACTATACAGATCATTCGCACACACCTCAATAAAACAATTGCATGCATTCTAAAGTAGGAGAAACGATCGTCTAGTCATCTACTTCTTGTGACGCTCCCACCACTCCTATGTGGCTCGATCCCTCGTCTGGGTCAGGAAGAAGACAGTTCCTCATGTCAACGATCCACCTGTACATCTCGTAGCTTGTGTACGCGTCCATGGCCGCGTACTTGACATGTTGTTCATCCAGTCTCTTATGCCACACACTGTGCCAGGCGTTCTTGCCCTTATTGCTCTCTTGCTTCATCTTCATGTAGTAGGGGTCGATGATGGCCGAGGCGAGGTCAACCAGGGTGTTTAGTTTGCTTTTGTCGGTGCCCCAGACCTTGTAGTGGTGCTGGATGTTGACAAAATTTGGGCATTTCAAGTCTGAAACCTTGAGCGCTTTTAGATCATTGGTGGTGTTCACCATAGCGAAACTGTAGTCGGAGCTCTTGATAAACTTGGATAAATGCTTGCAAGGCCTTGTGGCAAGGTGGAAGTGGTAGACGAGGACGTCATGTCGCACGCATAACTGGGTGACGGCAACCCTCTGATCGTGCCCGGCACGACCGATGGTGTACTCGAGGTCGAAGCCGACCACTCGGTACTTGTCCTCGGCAAGGAAATGCTCCATAGGTTGGATGGAGCTCTCCACCGAGACCGGATCATTCGTATACACCACCGAGAGGGCCTTCCCCCTCACGTGGGTGTCCACTACATGATGCGTGGTGAACTGCCCGCTGTTGTTGTCGTCGGCCGCTGGGAGCGCCATTGGAGCCACGGGGAGCACCATTGGAACCGCTGGATGTCCTCTCTGTATGTGTCCTCGTGGGTGTGCTTATTGTGACGTGTGAGACGAGAGATGAAGGTAAATGGCAGCAGGAATAAAAGGGGGTCGGGTGGCGTGGATTCTCGGCACGTCCGCATGGTAGTTTTTGCAGCGGGTAACTGCATCGTCGCGCCGCGCCCGACGCAATCGCTTGGACACGAACATGCGTGATCGTGCGCCGGCCCAAAACACTGGCAGCGCACGTGGAGGGACAAGGGCAGAGCACCTGAAGGGACGCGAGAGCAGAGAGCGCGCGGCGGGACGTGAGCAGAGCGCGCCGCGGTCGCCTGAACCACAAGCAACCACACGCATACAGCAGTTGAACACGCAGCAAATGTTCGCCTAAAAGCCGACCGACAGTAACGTCGCTGCGTAGCGAGCGGCCGTGTGGTACCACCTCTGTCTAGTCTATAGTCTCCTTTATATTTTGTGCCATACTTTGCCCTCAAATTTAACCAACAAAATGTTAATGCATGTTTTAAAAATTATATAATTGGAAACTATGTTCAAATACAAATCCAAATATATAATATTTGATGACATGCATTCTTATTTTGTTAGTTAAATCATACTTATAAACCAGGGCGGTGGTATAGTAGGTAATTAAATCGCAAACTTTTTTATTAACCGTATGTGTACGTGGCCCTTCATCCGCCTCTCGCACGTCTTGTCACCCCGCTACCGCAGACGGCTTATAGCGCAAGCTTGCGTAGCTCGCGGGGGCATTCTTTTTGCCAAACGGTGGCGCCAATGAATCGTCGGTGAGCCCGTTCCCGCGCAACCTCACGGGTTCCCGCGCAAGCTTCCTGCCCGACTCGGTGAAATCCCCAAAAATCCCAATGCTTACCGGCTAGCTATAAAAACCCTCACGGCCGGCGAGTCCTGCGTCGCATTTCCCCCTCCATCCCTGTAGCTTATCTTGTCTTCTTCTCCCACATTCGCCAATGGCACCGGTCCGTCGTCGTCGCGCAGCCACTCCGCCGTCATCAGAGGACAGCTCCAGCTGGGAGGCTACACCGCGGCGGCGGCGCAGTCCCCGGCGTAATGTAGTGTGTGTGGCATCCCTGTTGGGTGTGCGCGGAACACCCACCACACGCTCCGCCGCCGGTGCCCATCGGCAGCTGTTGCCGGCCGCCATTGCCGCCACACCATCGTCGAAAGCCAGGGCCATCGCCCGCTCTGCCGCCACGGCCCGAAGGCGGGAGATGGCCGTCGTGGCCGCCACCCCACTTCCGGCCGCTGTGGCCATCACCTGCTCCGCCACAGTGGCCCGAAGGCGGGAGGTGGTGGTTGTGGCCACCACCCCGTCATCGGCCGCTGTGGCCGCCAGCCCACTGTCGACTGCCAGGGTCATCACCCGCTCCGCTACCGTCGCCCGAAGGCGGGAGGCAGAGGTGGATGCCCGCACGTGCGACAACGACCTTGCGCGCTACACCGAGTTCCTGCAGGAGGAGGAGCGCCTCATCGAGCACGCAAAGAGCCTTACCGCCGCAGTGGCAGCAGCACACGCCACCTCAGAGGCGAGGAATCAGGAGATCTACAAGGAGAACCACCGCTTCGAGAGGGGTCGTCTGGAGCAGGAGAGGGTGTTCGAGGCGAGCGTCGCTAAAGCTGCATTAGCGGCAGGCATCACATTGCGGTTGCCTAGCTCGTCGGTAGGCTCATCCTCCTCCACCTCTTACTAAGCACGCTTGGCAGAGGAGAGGCAATCGGAAGTAGTACAAAGCCCCTCCACAGTAGTAGTAGTATTTAGGGGCTATTTTGTTCAGTTCATCTGACTATAGATGTGGTGAAACTGTACAACGTACTTAAAATTAGCTAGTATATATAGTTGAACTAGCTATTTTAGTACGTGGTTGGCAACAATTGGGGAAAAGTTTGGTCAGTTCAGTTGTCGAGTTGAACTGTTTGTATAAATTAAGAATGACCGCTTAATCTATGAATGAAATCTATGCTTAATTACTGAATTTTAGTTGCAAAAATTAGATACTGCTAGTGATTTTTAGCTTCATATTTTGACAAATCGCACTGTTACAAGGATTGACAAATCTTACCAAATTGTTTGTACGTGGTTCCACACGGGTCATCCAAAACAACCATTTGCATTGAAGGGATGCACAAATCCTGCGCTGCTCTCACTTTGTATACGGGTGTTCTATCTAAAACGTTTGCGATCAAGAGCTGCAGAAATCCTGCTCGGCACATTTTCTCTTGGCTTCCTGGGGAAGTTGTCGGTTTGCATACGGGTGTTCTAACTAAAACGTTTGCGATGAGTGTTTTACATTTAAAAAACGAATTAAACCGTGGCTTGGGCACCATTAATGGAGAGGATGCGAGAAAGGCGGGTGGCCATGGAAGTCAAAGGGCTCGCTTCCCAGTGAGCATGCGCAGTGTACAGCTTGCACGCTTCTTGGTGAGCCTGCTCACTCAAGGACAGCTTGCACGCCTCTTGGTACGCCTGCGCACCGGACGGCGCTCGCACGCCTCCCATTCAGTCAAGGTCAAGCGGTTGTCCGCACGGCACCTCCTACAGCCATTAAAAACCAAGAGATGTGGCGTCACGTGAATGGTTAATAGAATTTTGGATTTACTAGAATTTAAAAACCAGGCATCTCAATGTTTTGCCGGCAATCAACGATGCCCTGGTGTTTGAAATTCATTCCCATTTCTTGCATGGGACCTAAGCATGCACCCAAGGACACATATTTGATTTTTCAACCAATTTATATGCACTGGAGCCTGTGCATGTAGTTCAAATTTGAATTATGCACAAAAATGCATTGAAAACTCAATTAATGCATAAAATTGTCCAAACGAACCCCGAAAAATCACAAAAAATCACACAACACTCATGTTGTTCTATGTTAACACGAGAAAAAAATTTGAAAGCAATAAGAGGCAATGGATATTGTTTCGTCCACAAAGGTGGGACGTTCGCTACCAAAAACCATGATGCTTGTTGTGAGAAGCTCTGGTTTGTGAGAAGCATATACCTAAACCTGCCCCAAATGGGACAAAATTTGTACCACCGCATGTTGATGCTGCTCCATGATAGTATGCCAAGTTTCATGAGTTTCAAACGAGTTTTGGATTTACTAGAATTTAAAAACCATACATCTCAATGTTTTGCCGGCAATCAACGGTGCCCCGGTGTTTGAAATTCATTCCCATTTCTTGCATGGGACCTAAGCATGCACCCAAGGACACATATTTGATTTTTCAGCCAATTTATATGAACTGGAGCATGTGCATGTAGTTAAAATTTGAATTATGCACATAAATGCATTGAAAACTCACTTAATGCATAAAAATGTCCAAACGAACCGCGAAAAATCATAAAAATTCACACAACACTCCTGTTGTTCTATGTTGACATGAGAAAAAAATTTGAAAGCAATAAGAGGCAATGGATATTGTTTCGTCCACAAAGGTGGGACGTTCCCTACCGAAAACCATCATGCTTGTTGTGAGAAGCTCCGGTTTGTGAGAAGAATATACCCAAACCTGCCCCAAATGGGACAAAATTTGTACCACGACATGTTATGCCGCTCCATGATAGCATGCCAAGTTTCATGAATTTCAGACGAGTTTTGGATTTACTAGAATTTAAAAACCAAACATCTCAATGTTTTGCCGGCAATCAACGGTGCCCTGGTGTTTGAAATTCATTCCCATTTCTTGCATGTGACCTAAGCATGCACCCAAGGACACAGATTTGATTTTCAACCAGTTTATATGCACTGGAGCATATGCATGTAGTTTAAATTTGAATTGTTCATCTGAAATGGCTAGAAAACCAATTTAATGTATAAAATGTTCAAATGAACCCTGAATAATTCCAATTCTTTTACGACACACATATAGTTGCATGCTCACTCCAGATAAAAGATCTAGCAATTCAAACACCATCCATTGCCGCTGTGACCTGATTATGTAATTCAAATCAAGATGAAAAATCAAGTAGATCACACACAGTTTATTATCAGCAACCGTGTGAGATGTAGTACAAAATATCTTGGAGCATCGTTGGTGTATAGTACGCCTATGGCTTACGCGAGAAGGTGCATCGGCTACAGTCCACAGCCGGCGTCTCAAGCACACTAGCTCGCTCCCCAAATATCATTTCACTGTTCAATCATCGCCGGTGACAAATGGGCACGTGGACCCGCATCGTGAGGGCAACTCCGGTGGCCCACTTCGGCGAGAGCGCGGTCGTAGCCGCCATGCGCGTGCTAACAAGGTGCATGAGCACGGCCGCAATTTGCGACCGGGCGGCAAAGGCAGCCCAAACGACCGCTGTTGCTTCTCCGGTGGTGGCAGCAACATCTGCCTCAGGGATAGCAACTGGCAAGAGTGGCACATCAGCTGTCTGTTCCGCAGTGGCGGCCTTAGCCCTGATGGAGGCCGCCCACGACCATGTCGAGGCCGCGTGTCGGTGTCAAAACCGGCGGATCTCGGGTAGGGGGTCCCGAACTGTGCGTCTAGGCCGGATGGTAACAGGAGGCAAGGGACACGAAGTTTTACCCAGGTTCGGGCCCTCTCGATGGAGGTAAAACCCTACGTCCTGTTTGATTAATATTGATGATATGGGTAGTACAAGAGTAGATCTACCACGAGATCAGAGAGGCTAAACCCTAGAAGCTAGCCTATGGTATGATTGTTGATGTGTATGTTGTCCTACGGACTAAAACCCCTCGGTTTATATAGACACCGGAGAGGGTTAGGGTTACATAGAGTCGGTTACAATGGTAGGAGATCTGAACATCCGTATTGCCAAGCTTGCCTTCCACGCCAAGGAAAGTCCCTTCCGGACACGGGACGGAGTCTTCAATCTTGTATCTTCATAGCCCAGGAGTCCGGCTGAAGGTATAGTCCGGCTATACGGACACCCCCTAATCCAGGACTCCCTCAGTAGCCCCTGAACCAGACTTCAATGACGACGAGTCCGGCGCGCAGATTGTCTTCGGCATTGCAAGGCGGGTTCCTCCTCCAAGTACTTCATAGAAGATTTTGAACACAAAGATAGTGTCCGGCTTTGCAAAATAAGTTTCCACATATTGCCATAAAGAGAATAATATTTACACAAATCTAATCTGCTGACGTACTCCGTAGTGTGACATCACACCACGGCCAAGCTTTTATTCGAACCATTTTACTGTCCCATCTTAGCGCGTTATGCGAGGCGGTTTCCTTGGCACGTCTTGTTAAAGCAGAGATCGTGTCCCCTTATTCCGGGATTCTCATCAATATGGGCGTGGGTAACCCAACCGCGCCATTGATTACGGCGCTTGGAGATAAGCGAGTTTTACCAGGCTGGTGGGGACACGTAGTGCGTCCACCCATATAAGTGGATAAGGATCCACCTTTTTACCCACGCCTTCTTCCTCCTTTGCCTATCCATTCTTGCGCACCCAAGCTCCAGCGCCCAAGTCCGCACTACCACCTCAACCTTCTCCAGTCATGTCCGGAGCGGGAGGCAAGTGGATGGTCTCCTCCGTCACGGAGGGACACATCAAAAAGCTAAGGAAGGCCGGATATCTGGCTAGCGACATCGCGCACCGGCTTCCCGAAAAGGGGCAGCTCATCCCCACTCCTAGGCCCCATGAGAGGGTGGTATTCCTCCCCCATTTCCTCCGTGGTCTGGGCTTCCCTCTACATGCATTTTCCGGGGGCTCATGTTCTACTACGGCCTGGATTTCCACGATCTGGCCCCGAACTTCATCCTCAACATCTCGGCGTTCATCGTCGTGTGCGAGGTGTTCCTCCGCATTCGCCCCCATTTCGGCCTATGGCTTAAGACTTTCAACGTCAAGTCAAAGGTGGTGTGTGGCAGCCAGGCGGAGTGCGGCGGTGCCATGGTTGGCAAGATGGCCAACGTCCTGTGGCTTGAGGGCTCCTTTGTGGAGACCCTGAAGGGGTGGCAATCATGGTGGTTTTACGTCACCGAGCCGCGCGACGCCGAATGGGTCGCACCCCCTGAGTTTCGATCCGGCCCCCCTACGCAGCTCACGTCCTGGAAAGAGACGGGCCTGTCATGGGGTAAGAAAGGAGAGCGGACCGGACTCCAAACATGCGTCAAAACCCTGGTGGACAAGAAGCTCAGACTTGTCAATGTAGTCCAGGTTATGCTCATCCGCTTGATCCTCCCATGCCAACAACGGGCTTTCAACCTGTGGGAGTTCGACCCGGCGTGGCACCAGACTCTGAACAGGCTCTTCGACACGACGTACGAAGATGCCTGGAAGGTGCTTTTCAAGGGCGCCGAGGCTCCCGCATCCACTACTGAGGATCGCGGATTCAGTGCGCAGCGTCACGCTCTCGTGGTAAGCTGTTTTTTCCTTTTACCGGGTGTCAATTTTTCATAGTTTGACTCTATGCGGGATCTAAACTCCCTTACCTTTGACATGATTGGCAGGTGACGTCCGGACAGATCAACTGTCCGGCTCCTTTGCCCGAAGGCCCAGCGGATGCTCACTTGGCGAAGCTGCTGGTTCCGGCACCCTATGTGGTGCCAGAGAAGAAGGTCAAGAAGAAGGCCACGGGGACTCGAAAGAGTGCCCGACGCCCGGAGGTGTCGGATTCATCATCCGACGAATCCAAGACGAACTCCTCCCATAAAGACGAGGAGGAGGAAGAAGAGACCCCTCCCCCTCCAGTGGGGGAAGGGAAGAAAAGGAAGGCCGCCCTCTCTGAGGAGGCTGGAGGTTCCAAGAAGGGGAAAACCCTTCCTCCGGACTACTCCGCCGACGCCGACGACGGCGGAGATGAGTGGAAGCCCAAGGCCAAGCCCCTGGCAAAATCGTAAGTATCCGGATACCGGAGTAATTCATAGTATTCGTTTATTGCTCAGCTTTCCCTTATGTCGAATATGCTTATGCAGCCCACCCAAAGACCGGCTCGACGCGTCGTCGAGCGGCTCACTGGACTCGTCGGAGGTGAACTCGCTTCCGACGGCTTCCTCCCCCCGCCCTACGGACGACACCGAGGTGTTGTCCCAACAGGTTCCAAGCAGGGAGGAGGTGGTCCCGGAGGCACCGCAAGGCGACCTCCCGGACTCCAGGAGTAAAGGGGATGAAACCCCCCAGGGCTCCAAGTCCGGCTCTAGGCTGGACACCACTCCGGAACCTTCAAAGGTTCCAGAGTCCAGCGGGGGACCTCCTTCCAAGAGGAGCAAGTCCACCGTGCCGGCGGCCTCCGTCCAACCGGAGGCGCCGGATAATATGCTGGAGGCGCTCCAAGGCGCCTCCATCGACGAGGAGCACCGTGCTATTATGAGTGCGGTGGTCCAGAAGGTTCAGTCCACAAAAAACGGACTGACTGAAGCTTGTACTAGCCTTTTGACAGGCTTCGAGGTAAGTAAAGAAAGTGTAAATAATAGTATCGCATAGATAGTAGCCCCTGATGCTCTGTTTGGCGTTCGGGAAGAAAAGCCGAATAGAGGATCCAATAGAATTCGCAGGAGTCTAACAAAAATGAGTCAATATGCATGTGCAGGCTACCCTGCTTGCGTCCGCCGCACTGACTGCAGAAGTGGACACGCTAAAGCAGGACCTCGAAAGGTCCGAGCAAGAGCTCGAGCGTGCCAAGAAGCAGCTCGAGGACAATGAAGGTAAGTAATACCTTGCTAAATATATATATATATATATATAAAAGGTGCAATTGCAAAAAATGACAGGATTATCGTGGCTATTGTAGGGGCCACGTCTGAGGTGGCGACCCTTAAGCAAGCGCTGGACGAGGCCCAAAAGAATTCGGCCTCGGAGCGCACCGAGCGGGAGAAGTATGAGGCCGAGGTTGGCAAGGTGCGGCAAGAGTTCCAGGCTCTCATGGAAAAACATGAGAGTTTGTAGCGCGACTCAAGGACGCGAGCGTCCGAGATCGCGACGGCTATTGAAAGTGCCAAGTCTGCCAAGGCCGAATCCCAGAAGACCCTCCAGGAGTTGGATGAGGTGAAGAAGATAGCGGCGGGTAAGGCATTCTTTATGCAAAGCAAACACATAAGCGTGAGTTACTTTTTACTTACCCGAATCCGGAGTTCTCCAGGCGCGTTCGCAGATCTTCCCCGGAGTGTGTCTGATGCTGCCGCATTCTATCGAGCCGAGGAGGGGAGCTCGATAGAGAAGGTGTTCTGGTCTCAGTACGCTGAGGCCGGACACCCCGTGCCCCTGAGCGACCAGCTGAAGCAACTAATCGAGCTCCATAAGGCGGCCGAACAGGCCATGAAGGGCCTCATAGTTCGGCTGTGGCCTGGAGAGGCTCAGCCTAGGAGCTATTTCGGGCTGGTGCGGCGGCTGGTGGAGGCCTGTCCAAGGCTCGAAGTCATCAAGCGCTCCGTCTGCATTGAAGGTGCCCGTAGGGCCCTTGCCCGTGCTAAGGTGCACTGGGGCAAGCTAGATGCTGAGAAGCTTGTGAAGGACGGGCCACCGCCGGGGAAAGAGCATCGCAAGCCCGAGAATTATTATAAGGATGTTCTGAAGGGTGCCCGCCTTGTGGCGGATGAATGTACTATGGATGTAATTTTTGAGTAAAACTCGCTGGTTTTGTCCTGTGCGCTGAAAACTTGTTCATATGCGTTGAGCAATGCTGCTTGAATTTAAAATATTACCTTCTGTGCGGCTGTTTATCAATACTGAGGGATGGCGATCGTCGGCTTCTGCCCCCTTGCCGCTAGTGCTGGGGTGTTCGGGGATAAACCTGGGCGCTCTTTTTCCTATATTTGGGTCCTTCGAGGGAGGCGCTCAGCACAACAAACGAGGCAATCGGACTATAATGCGTGAACACTCTCACTTAGCCATATAATTCTATAATTTTAAATTTCGGCGAAGCCCCTATTATTCGGAAGACCGAGTTCGGGGCGCTATCCATGCCTTGGCCGGACAGAGCCGGCTCCTCGCCCTAAGCGGCATAAGTCTTTAGGGACTCGAAAATACCTCTCGAACAGCGACCAGCTCTCGCTTCATCATGACAGTCAGTTTTAGCTTTCTCCACTGAGGTGCTCGACCCAGCTCAACCGGGGCACAATCGCAGTGGTTCTCCTAGTGCTACCTTAGCCGATATAGCGGAACGTAAGGCACCAAAACATAGGAGCCGGGCAAACCCAACTATTGACCCAAGACATGATTCGGAGCCGATGCATATAATGCTATAAGTTCGGGGTGCCGCACTTGTTAAAGTGTTCGGACTTCTCACACCATATTGAGGGGTACTAAAGCCCCTGGCGTATTTTGGCCGTACCAATGTGTACGGGTGCAACATGTCGTTAAGGAACATATAAAAAAAGGTAATGCAAAAAATAGACAAAAGCTATGCATTGTTTATTAAAATAGCTGCGATCAAAGCAGAACGATACAAGTAATGCGATAAACGAAAAGTTGGACTATTTAACATGTCTACTCCAGGGGCAAGCTGCGGAATAGTATGCGAAACAGGTATACTGCTCGTGATAGAGACCACCTGGGATTTCCGTAATGCGGCATGGCTTGTCTGCTTCCCTGGTCCTTGCATCGTTTGTGCGGCAATTGAACTGCCGAACAGGCCTTCCGAAGAGTAGAGTCCTGGAAGTAAGAGAAAAGTAAAAAATCGGCAGCCCCTGGTGCGGTTTAAGCCGTGTTTTGGGCGTGCCATGATGGTGCCCCTCCCCCTATGCCCATGGTATTTCCAGAGCATAGTTATGGACGCGAAGTACTAGCGTCGCCTTTTTGCGAGGGTTGGGGTTGGGGCCGCATTGCTACGCCTGCTCGGAACGTGCCAGGCGGTCTTGTTGTAGGTTACTCCGGGCGCGCTTGACGGTGTCCGGACATTTAATGGCCGGACTGGAGAACTGCCTGGAGAGGCTGCTTTGTACTTCCGCTGCAAGGGCCGCCGTGTGCTCCTCCGTTCGGAGGGAGCGTTCGGTGTTTCCATTGACCATAATTACTCCACGAGGGCCTGGCATCTTGAGCTTAAGGTATACGTAGTGCGGTACCACATTGAATTTGGCGAATGCGGTTCGCCCGAGCAGTGCGTGATAGCCACTGCGAAACGGGACTATGTCGAAGATTAACTCCTCGCTTCGGAAATTATCCAGAGATCCGAAGACCACTTCAAGTGTGACTGAGCCTGTGCAGTTGGCCTCTACACCTGGTATTACACCTTTAAAGGTCGTTTTGGTGGGCTTAATCCTCGAGGGATCTATGCCCATTTTTCGCACTGTATCCTGGTAAAGCAGGTTCAGGCTGCTGCCGCCGTCCATAAGGACTCTAGTGAGATGAAATCCGTCAATAATTGGGTCTAGAACCAATGCGACGAATCCGCCATGACGGATGCTAGTGGGATGGTCCCTTCGATCAAAGGTGATCGGGCAGGTGGACCATGGGTTGAACTTTGGGGCGACTGGCTCTATCGCGTATACGTCCCTTAAAGCACGCTTCCGCTCCCTTTTGGGGACATGGGTTGCGTATATCATGTTCACCGTCCGCACTTGTGGGGGGAAACCCTTCTGTCCACTGTCGTTCGGCGGCCGGGGCTCCTCGTCGTCATCGCTATGCAGCCCCTTGTCTTCATTGTCGGCGCTTAACTTGCCTGCCTGCTTGAACACCCAACAATCCCTGTTGGTGTGATTGGCCGGCTTTTCGGGGGTGCCATGTATTTGGCACAAGCGGTCGAGTATTCGGTCCAAGCTGGACGGGCCCCTAGGATTCCTTTTGAATGGCTTCTTCCGCTGACCAGATTTAGAGCCTCTGAATCCGGCATTAACTATCGTATCCTCAGCATAGTCGCTGTTAATGCGGCGCTTCTGCTTGTTGCGACGCGACCTGCCACTAATGTCCCTGGTGGCCGAACTTCCAGGGTTCTTGGTCATATTGTTGCTACGAGCGAGCCAGTTGTCTTCTCCCGTGCAAAAGCGGGTCATGAGTGTCGTGAGTGCTGCCATAGATTTCGGCTTTTCCTGTCCGAGGTGCCGGGCCAGCCACTCTTCACGGATATTGTGCTTGAAGGCTGCTAGGGCCTCAGCGTCCGGACAGTCGACTATTTGATTTTTCTTTGTTAGGAACCGTGTCCAGAATTGTCTGGCCGATTCCTCTGGCTGCTGGATTACGTGACTTAGGTCATCGACGTCTGGGGGTCGCACATAAGTGCCCTGGAAATTGTCGAGGAATGCGGCTTCCAGGTCCTCCCAACAACTGATTGACCCTGTTGGCAAGCTGATGAGCCAATGCCGAGCTGGTCCTTTAAGCTTGAGTGGGAGGTATTTGATGGCGTGAAAATCGTCGCCGCGGGCCATGTGGATATGAAGGAGATAATCCTCGATCCATACCGCAGGGTCTGTTGTGCCATCATATGATTCGATGTTTACGGGTTTGAAACCCTCGGGGATTTGATGATCCATTATTTCGTCTGTAAAGCACAGTGGGTGTGCGGCGCCTCTGTACTGGGCGATATCATGACATAGCTCCAATGAGCTTTGTCTACTGTGTTCGGCCCTGCCAAATGTGTGGCCGGCGTGACGGTTACCGTCTCGAGCCGTGGGGTGCCCACGCGATCTGTAGATCGATCGTGTTTGCCTTGCCTTGTCCTCCAACATGTCTCGTAAGTTCGGTGAATATTCCCGTGCCTTGGTACGGGGTGCGGCTTGAGTGGAGGGCCGGGAGGCCTCTCTGTCGCGACCACGAGGTGGCCATTCGGCCGCATCAAGTGCTTCCTCCTCTAATTGGGGTAGCAACCTGTGCTATGGGTAACTCTTGGAGGGGCGTTCGAGTTTATGATCTTCGGCCGCAAGGACTTCGGTCCATCTGTCAACCAGCAAATCTTGATCAGCTCTGAGCTGTTGCTGTTTTTTCTTGAGGCTTCTTGCCGTGGCGATAAGCCTGCGTTGGAAATGCTTTTGCTCAATGGGATCCTCTGGCACGACGAATTCGTCGTCGTCGAGGCTTGCCTCGTCTTCAGAGGGAGGCATATAATTATCGTCCTCGACCTCTCTGTCTGTTGCTCTCTCATGAGGGCTGGTTTCTCCATCCTCCTGTGCTAAGTCTTGCTGGAGGGGGTTTTCTTCGGCACTTTCCGGAGTATTATTATCTCCCGTGCTGGAATCACCGTATTTGTTTTGGCGGGATTTTGAGCGGCGCCGCTGACGCCAGCGCTTAGGCTGTTTCTTGGAGGGGTCATCCTCCGCTGTTCCATCGCCGTCTCCCTCTTTTGGGGTGTCCACCATGTATATGTCATATGACGAGGTGGCTTTCCAGGGCCTAGTAGGCGCTGGTTCTTCATCATCTCCTTCATCGGCGTCCATACCGTCGATGTCTTCGGAGTCGAAGTCGAGCATGTCGGTTAAGTCGTCGATAGTGGCTACAAAGTGGGCGGTGGGTGGGCTTTGAATTTCTTCATCGTCCGTACCCCAACCTTGCTGACCGTAGTCCGGCCAGGGCTCTCCTGATAAAGAGAGAGACTTCAGTGACTTCAGGATATCGCCAAAAGGCGAGTGCTGAAAGATGTCCGCGGCGGTGAACCCCATGATCGGCGCCCAATCGGATTCGATCGGCATGGGCGCGGAGGGTTCGGAGTCCGGAGAGGAGTCCGTCTCCTTGGAGTCACGAGTCTCGCGGAGTGCGGGGCTGGTGTTCGGCTCAACCGCCGTTGGGATCACAGCCCCCGAGGTGGCGTCCAACCGCCCATCCTCGATCGGTGCGGTTGGCTCCGAACTAAGGGTTGGAGCCGATGCGGGTGCGGCCTCAAGGGCACTGTCCGGCAGCAGAGCTAGATCATGCTTGTCATGATAGTGTGGCGCGCTCGGCAGTGGTTCGAATCCGTCGAAGATCAAGTCCCCGCGGATGTCAGCCGTGTAGTTTTAAACTTCCGAATCTGACCTGACGGCCAGGGGCGTAGCTTTCGATCTGCTCTAGATGGCCAAGTGAATTGGCCCGCAGTGCGAAGCCACCAAAGACGAAGATCTGTCCGGGGAGGAAGGTCTCACCCTGGACTGCATCGCCATTGATGATCGTAGGAGCCATCGGGCCTGACGGCAACGGCACAGAGGAACTCTCAATGAAAGCACCAATGTCGGTGTCAAAACCGGCAGATCTCGGGTAGGGGGTCCCGAACTGTGCGTCTAGGCCGGATGGTAACAGGAGGCAAGGGACACGAAGTTTTACCCAGGTTCGGGCCCTCTCGATGGAGGTAAAACCCTACATCCTGCTTGATTAATATTGATGATATGGGTAGTACAAGAGTAGATCTACCACGAGATCAGAGAGGCTAAACCCTAGAAGCTAGCCTATGGTATGATTGTTGATGTGTATGTTGTCCTACGGACTCAAACCCTCCGGTTTATATAGACACCGGAGAGGGTTAGGGTTACATAGAGTCGGTTACAATGGTAGGAGATCTGAACATCCGTATTGCCAAGCTTGCCTTCCACGCCAAGGAAAGTCCCTTCCGGACACGGGACGGAGTCTTCAATCTTGTATCTTCATAGCCCAGGAGTCCGGCTGAAGGTATAGTCCGGCTATCCGGACACCCCCTAATCCAGGACTCCCTCACCGCCCACGCCCAGCTCCTGGCGGTCACCACACAAATTGAATGAAGCTTCTCCGACAACGGTCGGCAACCCACGACCGAAGAGCTAGCAATCGCCGAGAGCGTTCGAGCAGCCGTCCGTTCCTCCGCCGCATACCTTGCGATGACGGAGCTCGTCCAAGCCCAGATCACGTCCGCCCACGCCCAGCTCGTGGCGGCCTTTTCCAAAGAGATGGCGGACACGGATGGCGAGATGCTTGCCGAGTATGGTGCGATGGATGCCATGGAGCCTCTTCCCCAGGAGACTGTCGGGCACGAGCTGGACATGGAGAGGCGGCGGCGGAGATCGACGAGCACTAGCCGTAGTAGTACTCTATGTTTTGTTTAATTAAGAGCATCGGTCTTTAATTTGTTAGAGTAATGTTTAGGTCAGCTAGCTCTATTTAATTGTTGAACTTGCTCGATTAAGAAGTGTGGGTGTGCTGTAGTCTCCTTTGTGTACCAAAATTATGCAATGACGTGGATGACCACTGTAACCATGGAAATCCGAACCAAAACTTTTGACGTTCAAACTCATCACACACGGGTTAAGCTATCTGAATCGTTTGTGATGTCCACATATCGTACACAGTTCCGAATAAGGGACCGTGTCTGATGACACTTTGCGCGCCAGTTTTTTGGCTGAAGCGATTCCAAATTTTCGGCATCCGTGAAAATATCCACCTCCCCGCCCCTCCCCCTTACCAAAAGCCACATTTCCCCTCTTTTCGCCTTCAATTCCAAGTTGAAACCTTCACTCCTTGCTTGCAGCGCTGCCTCCTCCTCGCCGACGACCCTCCTTCACACTGCTCGGCCTCCTCTATCCAGGCAGGTAATCCACACCCGACCCCCATCCTCCTCCTCCTTCCACATCCCACATGCCCCGACCGCCGGCGCGAGCGCGACACCTTCCATCCAAATCACCGACCCCTCAACCAAATAAGTGCCGCCCTAAGCCATGGTGCATGTAGTAGAGCCAGGACCTCAAGGAGCATTTGGCAGCGGAGAAGCAAATCACGGCCGCACCCACAGATGAGGTCGCGATGGCTGCCATTTGTGCCGACCCCCAGATCTTGGAGGAGCACCTTGCCAATTGCTAGCTACGCCGGTTAAGCATGCTCGGTTTAACCGTTGCGTGTGCTGCTCCTGCCTTTCCTTCCCAAAATCTAGTGAATTGTGCTATCTAATTTCACCATGCAATTTGTTGCTCTAGTGTATATGTTCTATATGTCGTACAGTGTGGTGGTCACTTATTAACTATTTTGTTAATTAGTTGTCGTCTTCAGTTAATTGTTTGGTTCAATTCTGCAAATGTGATGTTCAATTCTTCAGGCTGCAATTTTGTATTGTCTTCCATGTGAGAAATAAATCGAATTTATCTTTACAAAATTGTGGGTGCATTCTGTTATTGTATACCATGTGAGGAATAAATTGAATTTGGCTGTAGTAAATACATGAGAAACAAATACAATTGCTACAATTAGCTGTAGTTAACTATTTGGTTAACTCTCTAATCTTCCATTAGGAGTATGTTATATTGTGCAATGTGGTGCTCAGTTAATGTTTGGTTCATTTGTTGTGGTGTTTAGTTAACTGCTTGGTTCAATATTATATTTTGCAATGTGGTGCTCAATTAATGTTTGGTTCATTTGTTGTGGTGTTTAGTTAACTGCTTGGTTCAATTCTGCAATGCGATGTCCAATTGTCGTGGGTAGAATTTTGTATTGTTGTGCATGTGAGGAATAAATCGAATTTGGCTGCACTTAATACATGAGAAACATATACAAGTGCTATATTTCCTAGTTCTTAATCATGCTTGGTTTGGGTAAATGGGTTTTTCGTGTGGCTTCAATTAATCTGATGAATCTGCAATGTGCTTATTCTTCATCAACATATTTTACTGATAGCATGTGAACCCTTGCTTAACCTGATGACTAACTACCTTATATGTGTTGCAGGGAAACAATGAGAAGCACTAAGGTTTACAATCGAGGTTAGCACGTGCATGGTCCGTTGTCAAATAGTACATTATTGTGCAATTGAAGGAACCATTCTAATATATTGGTTTTTAACAATTTGTTCTTGCACATGTAGGTCCTGAGGTCAGAGGTTTTGACCCACTGTTCGACCCCTTTTGCTTACGGGGAAATGAGCTGTCCATGAATATCAATCAAATCAACAAACTCAGAAAAATTGTTTGGATACGAAATTAGCGACAAAAAACAAAAGATCTTTGTATGCACAATGAAGAAGACATCAGTTCACTACAAGATGGTACTAATTATTATACCTTGCCATTTTTTAATTCCTTTGCCCCATTTCCAATATAGAGAAGATATTTATGCACATCCTTGTTTTCAGGCCTTCCCAAAGTAGTTCACTAATGATTACCTCTCAAACCACCTCTATGGTCAGGAGGCGAGGAAGGTTTTCATACAACACCCATGGTTCAATATTTAAGTGTTCCTGAAGAGGTGGAAGGATGGACGGTCAATCATCCATGGGCACTGGCCTAAAGTTGCAAAGACATTAAACATGTATGAAGGCTCAAAATTCGCCTTCCGCTTCAGCAGTTTTCCAGATGAGAAGCATCTGTCTATATACCGTCTATGATGCGAATTTTGAAAGATTCTACATGTTGCATGTGGAACTTGCTGCTGGTGCAGTTGTGTAATGGGGTAGTTGAGTGCTGAAGCTATATCATGTTGTACTCTGATGTATTTCAATTATGAAATTATGCTTCCTTAATATGGAAATGAAATATATTATGTGCTTAATATGAATGTCAATTAGATTAATAAATGGATTATTAATAATAGGGTAATTAGCCTGCTAATGGCGAATTAGCCTGCTAATTGGGTTTTGATATTGCAAACGGTTGTTGAAAAAATACCGTGGGCGATGACCTCAGGCAACACACACAGTTTCTAGGAATAAACCGTGTTGGATCAATGAACAATCACACACGGCTTTCTATTAAAAACTGTTTGCGTTAGGCCACCTTGCGCAAATGTTTACCACATAAAAACTGTGTGTCATGGACAGCCTTTGCCACACAGTTTCTTCTACGGACCGTGTGTGCTACATTCAATAATACAAACAATTTAACGGGAAAAATTGTGTGTGATGTACCTGTGAACGGAAACATTTTCCTTGGAGCGATTGTGTGGGATGTGCATATGAACGGAAACGTTTAGCGGGGACTGGCTGTGTGGGATGTACTTGCGACCGGAAACAATTTCGCTGTATAATTGTATTTTTTAGCTCTACTGTACGTATTTCCATATTTGAATGCTCGCTGGTCGAACACGACCTCATTTTGCCGAACGTGTGTGCCAGGAGGGCATATCCCCGGCGGTTTCTGGGTCGTGTGGGAAGGACCCCCCTATCCACTCACTTGGTGATGGTTCCAAACGCCGTCGTGGAAAGGGGTAAAAAAACCCGTTTGTTTAGGACCGACACGCACCAGTGTAACACAAACGATAAATTGTTAATATCGTTTGCAATGGAAACGCTATCACAAACGATTTAATGGGAAAAAATGTTTGTGATGTACCTGTGAACGGAAACGTTTTCCTTGGAGCGACTGTGTGGGATGTACTTACGAACGGAAACGTTTAGCGGGGACTGCTTGTGTGGGATGTACTTGCGACCGGAAGCAATTTTTCCTGTATAATTGTATTTTTTAGCTCTATTGTACGTATTTCCGTATTTGAGCACTCGTCGGTCGCACACGAACTCATTTTGCCGAGCGTGTGTGTGTGCCAGGAGGGCATATCCCCGATGGTTTCTGGGTCGTATGGAAAGGACCCCCTATCACCGTCACTCACTAGGCGACGATTTCAAATGTCGTCGCGAAAAAGGGTTAAAAACCGTTTGTATAGCACCGACACATACCAGTGCTAGCTTGCGTGCAAAGATGTTGCTGGTGGTTCCCCGCTGTCAGACTCTCGACGTACTCCATGTTGGCTCTCGTTGTTGACCACGCATCATCGAGCGGACCACGGCGGTGGATGACGGCAAGTCCTAAGATGGGAACGATCTGGAGTCATGGAACAAGGGGCACTGGAGTCCCTGGTGGAGGGGAGTACGAGGGACTGGTTTGCCTGCGGGGTGAGGCTGTCGTCAGTGGAGAAGAACAAAAGGTGTGGGTGAGTACAGGTATGACCTGGCCACCATTGAAATTAGGGTGGGGCGGCGAAGCCTCTCCAGCAGCACAACCAGCCACGGGAGGCAGATGTAGGCGCTCCAGCCAATGATGGTTTTGGCGGCTGGAGCAAGAGCAACTAGATCAGAGATTGAAGAAGCAGGATCGCCGTTGGATGTCAATCCAACAAATACATATGTCGAAATAATTTGTTGACTTTTTGTTTTATACCATTAAATCGTTTTGTTCACTAAATGGACAACACCTTGCACAGGCTTCGTCCTAGTGGGCCAACAAAGTTAGCTTCGAAAGCTGTGGTGGAATGCAGCCCATTTATTTAGGTTTTACAACCCATTTCATATTGTTGGGAAATACATCTATTTCCTGGGCTTTGACTCAAAAAATAATCTATTTCCTGGGCTAGGTAAAAATAATAATAGACGATTTACTATTTATGATAATTTACAGCGCATTTGATTATTTATTCGAATACACCTATTTACTGGGCTGGGTGAAGAAAATAATATTGCGTGTATGCAGCCCATTTATTATTTCTGATAATTAACAACCCATTTGATTTTACTAGAAATGGACCCAATTTCTGGGATGGGTGAAAAAACAATGTTGGTCTGGACTGAGCATTTTGTTTAAAAATATAATATTGAGATAGGAATATTATTTTAAAAAATAAGTTGGGCTTTGTAATCTTGTTATATAAAAAATGAACTGAGTTATGCATTTTATTAAAAGAAACATAGGCTAGTCTATGCTTATGTTAGGATCTTTTGTACAATTGTCCGCCCAGTTGCATTGCTGATGTTCAATGAAAATGGCGTGGGTAGTAGTACAATACAAATTTACAAAGCTACTCAATCCACATTCAACGACGCCTGAAAATACCCATACAAGGCTTGTGCACAACTTTTTGAAGTCACTGAGCTCAATTTATAACTTAAAGAAAAAAGTTAGAGTACAGTGGAACCTATTTAAAAGATGTCACGAGCGAAGAAATAATTCAACGGGTCCCACTTGTGTGTGCGTGAGAGAGAGACCCATCGGTTGATGCTCGTGAATACATCTTTCAGTCATATGCATTGCTGATGCTCCGTAAAAACTTATATAGTTGACACAATCATATACAACATCATAGCACATTGAACTTGCATACAAAAATTTCACGCAGGTGGAACAATCAGGATGGAAGAAGTAGATCATTACGGGTAGGGCTATGTTGAAACCAACAAACTCGTACATAACCGTTCATTGTCTTTATCAACGACGGGGAAATATCTTGGATGCTCTGCAAAGAAAACAGCATACAACAAAATAAGTTCTACTAGCACATTATGTTGACGTACACCCCTTTCTAAAAAAAGTTCAGGTACAAAAATATAACAGGTCACAATCAAATGTACTAGCACATCAGTGCTTCAAACCGATAGCTCGGATTTAACTAGCATCTGAGAAGATTCAGTTGCTCAAATTAGAGCACATCCAGGCAGCCAGCCCTGCCTCTTCTCCCAAAGAAGCACTGGCCTCCACCGCGCGATGGAGTAGGCCCTATGCCATCCACCGTTCTGAGAAACACGAGGAAAGTCTGGCGTTGACTCCTGTAATGGACATCGTCGACGTACCTTGGCACTAGCGGCAGTGGAAGGACTTCGATTGATGGATTGACCACTTCTTCGACATGTACGAACGCTCGATACAGGTACATCCCTAACGTGGTCTGCGACAGCCTTGGTGGTGACGAATAGTACAACTCTGGTTCCCGCGCACTGGTATCTCAACACCAATCACCTTCGGTATGGTGGACGAGTTCTTCATCCATGCCATAATCGTTAGAGTCCAGCTGTATGGAGGAACAAACATACTTATGAGCTCACCTCCTAGGTCGTTGATAAGCTCATTCATGGACTCATTGTTCCAAGCACGCCGAGGCTTGTCGTGGAAGTAAGCTTTGTTAAAAACTCAAGCTCAGAGGGCACCGAGCCCCATCCTGGGTGCCACCGATGAAAGCTCACCAGCGCACCATCACAGAACAAACGCCGGGAAGATTCAAACACACGACTGCAGCCGAATGTTGTTCGGAACCTGACGAAGAAATCACCCGGTGCCGGACAGACTTTGATGAGCAAGTAGCTTATTTGAATGTCGTGCGCAATGCCAAGAGCTTTGATAAGGTTGTCTGGCAAGACGGGAGGGCGGTCGCGTTGATGGTTACCATCAGCACTTTGCCGATGAATTGGTCGTCAAGCGCCACCATGCCACTGTTGAGCGACAGCACGCAGCGCCCGAAGGCAGGACGGACCTCAGGATCTCCGGCTTGGTGATCCGCGTTGACTGGCGACATGATAGTGCGCTTGAGTACATGGAGTACAGGTGGGGGATTTGGGGGAACTGGACACTAGAGTACGAATTGAGATTCCAGAGGTGGGGGAGGGCCAGAAGACTAGGGATGAAAAGGTAGCATGAATTTTGAACACGCGTCAATACGCTCTCGGTGCGCAAGCGCATGAAAACATCGGTGGGGCCCACATGAGCCTAAGAGTCCTTTTTCTTTCTTTTTTTGAGTCTGTTTGGCATTGCGTTACTACTCGGCCCATATTCAATGACACCTCACATTCGCCCAAACAAGTTTACATCATCGGAAAGACACTGAGCTCAAATTATAACTTGAAAAGAGGATATATACGCCAAACACTGGAGAATGGTGATGCCCTCATTGAGCCCACCAACAGTTCGAGACAATAAACAGTTCGAAACAATGATATATACAACATTCAAACACCGACTAGTGATTACTACTGACATAAACAACAAAACATGATAGTTCATAAGAAGTCTTGCTACACCACCAAAAAGCACCCATCTGTAGCGCTCAGACTCTTGTTATCCAGAGAAGAATGTCATTCTAAAGAGAGGCAACTATTACATAGTAAGAGTGACACAAACGAGGATGACCAAATGAAAAGGAGTCTGCATAACAAAAGAGAGAACTACCCATCCAGAACAAGCAACAAAGACAACAAGTCATTCGAAGAGGGATGATCCAACACCATCATAATTTGCAGCCCCGCTTCATCCACCACTGCTTCGGAGACACTAGGACTCCACCCTTTCGATGCAACATCCCAATTACCTATCAACCTGAAGGCTTGAACCACATCACCGCCTGTCGGAGTTGAGGCATCCAAGGATCAAAGTTAATCCAGATGCCTTTGTCATTC
Organism: Triticum urartu; assembly: GCF_003073215.2. NCBI lineage: Eukaryota > Viridiplantae > Streptophyta > Magnoliopsida > Poales > Poaceae > Triticum > Triticum urartu. The sequence continues at coordinate 419,018,999 of NC_053027.1, read as the reverse complement.
TCACCTTCTTTTGGCTGCAGGCTGTATCATTGAGAATCACGAGAGTTTGCTCCCAAAGTCCTAGGGCTCGCCATGTAGACATAGTTTTCCCTAGCAAACATACCCTCTCTGCCATTAAGGTCATTGCCAACGGTGATCTCCTGGTTAATCGGATGATTGAGTCCGAGAAACAGAGAGTGTGAACCAATGCTGTTTACCCACCTCCAACTCAAAAATCCCGAAGGCCCCAACAAGTTGGTATCCTGCTCATAGGCATAATAGCCAATCTCCGGATACTCACGTATTTCACAGTGCTTGTACATAGTGGTTTTTTTGCAATATAACTTTGCCGGCTCATTTGTGCGAATGATCATCAGTCTTTTGCTGTCGTCTAATCGGGCGAGGAACCAGTTGTGCTTCCCTGTTTTGGCAAAGGTGGTGTGATTACAAAGAATAGTAAATGTAGGGACACCGCATCATATCAAAAAGGATAGGCATTGTTAATGTAAGATCAGCATTGTTTAGAGTATGAGTAGGATAATGCAAGAACAACATTGATCTGTCCCTGTTGGAACTGAGAGGAAAATACATGGAAATGTATACTGGGTTCAAAAATATAGAAGTGCCATGCATGGTTATACTCATGTTATCTCACAATCGATTCTTCACAGGAAACTACCATGCCATGCATGTTATGTAATCATGTTCTCTCCTCACAAATAAATTCTTCAAGGAAACTAACACATCATGCATTGTTATATACTCATGTACTATGGGCCAAATTCTTGTGAGGATATTATTCTAGCCATTGATTGCTGAAGGGCGATATAGGTACATACACATGGTAAGCATTACAGGATTTCACTACTCCAAATATAGAGTTCTCCATATGCAAATTTACTTCCCTAATGTATGTTTAGATGAAACCAGCAGTGTGATGCATGTTTCTACATCATGAAAATGAGGAAACTGACATGGCTATTGATACACACTCATATTTAG